>NW_027287717.1:0-83165 GCF_047511675.1 Marmota flaviventris
GGTTAGGGTTAGATTTACTGTTAGTTCTAGGGTTAGGTTTACGTTTAGAGTTAGGGTAGGTTTAGCTTTAGGTCTAGTGTAATCATTAGCGTTATGTTTAGGCTTATGTTATTGGTAAGGTTCGAACTAGGTTTAGGACTAGGCTTAATGTTAGGATTAGGGCTGGGGTTAGGATTAGGGTTCGGCCTTGGGTTAGTGTTAGGGTTAGGTTAAGTGTAAGTATTAGGGATTGAGTTAGATTTAGGGCTAGGGTGAGGGTTAGGGTTACAGTCTGGGCTAGGCTAGGGTTAGAATTATGTTTAGGGCTAGAGTTAGCATTAGTTTTAGGGTTATGGTAAGTGTAATGGATAGAGTTAGAGCTAGGCTTTGGGCTATGGTTACAGTTAGGGTTAGGGCTAGAGTTAGGGTGAGGTTTAGGGTTTGGGCTAGGTTTAGGGCTAGAACGAGGTTTAGAGTTATGGTTAGGGCTAGGTTTAGGGTTAGTGTTATGCTTAGGATTTGGTTTAGGGCTGTAATTAGGGCTAGATTTTTGTGTGATGTTTAGGGCTAGTTTTAGGTATAAGGGAAATGTAAGAGCTAGAGTTATGGTTATGGCTAGATTTAGAGTTTGTCTAGTGTTAGGGTTAGTTTTTGGGTTAGGATAATGTTTAGAGTTAGGGTTTTTGTTAGGGTAAGTGTCAGTGTTCAGGTTAGGATTAGTTTTAGTGTTAGGTCCAGAATGAGGACGAGGGTAGGTCTAGGGGTAGAGTTAGTGTTTGGTTTAGGTTAAGAGTTATTGTTAGGAGTAAGGCTAGGGTTGTGGCTACATTTAGAATTTGGTTTAGGTCTATTCCTAGTGTTAGTGTTCGGTTTAGGGTTAGGGTTACTGGTAGGGCTAGTGTTAGGTTTCAGATAAGGGTTAGGGTCAGGTTTAATCCTAAGTTTATAGTTAGGGTCAGAATAAGGGTCAGAGTTAGGTTTAGGGTTTGGGTTAAGTTTAGAGCTAGAATGAGGGCTAGGTTTAGGACTAGTAGTAGAGTTAGAGTTTGGGGTACACATAGAATTAGGGTTAGGACTAGGGTAGCAATAGGGTGAGGGTTTGACTAAGTGTAAGAAATAGGGTTAGAGCTAGGATTAGGACTAGGGATAGGGTTAGGTTAGGGCCAGGGTTAGGGTTAGGGTTACGGTTAATGCTAGGGTTAGGCTTTGAATTAGGGCTAGGTTTTGTGTTAGGTTAAGGGCTATGGCTAATTTAAGAAATGGCATTATGTTTAGGGCTAGTTTTAGGGTTAGGTTTAGGTTGAGGTCTACTGTTAGGATTAGGTTTAGGGATAGGGTGATGTATAGAGCTAGGGTTAGTGTTAAGGTCAGAGTCAGGGTTAGTATTAGTTCTAAATTTAGAATTAGGACTCAAATTAGGGCTAGGTGTAGTGTTAGGTTTTGGTTTATGTTAAGTATTAGGGTCAGTGCTATGGCTCGGTTTAGCTTGAGGGCTAGGTCTAGGGTTAGAGTTAGTTTCAAATTAGCATTAGGGTTAGAGCTAGTGTTAAGGTGTGGTTTTGGCTTAGGGTTAGGCTTAGATTTAGAGTTAGGGTTAGATCTAGGTTTAGGGCTACAGTGTAGGTTAGGGCTAGGGTTAGGTCTAGGGTTTGAGTTATCATAAGTGATAGGGTTAGAACTAGCGATAGGGCTAGGGCGAGAGTTAGAGTTAGTGTTAGTGTTAGGGTTAGATTTAGGGTTAGAATTAGGGCTTAGTTTGGGTAGGTTTAGAGCTAGGTTTAGTATTAAGGCTGAGCCTAGGTTTATTGCTAGTGTTACGATTATGGTTATGGTTAGGTATGATGTTGTAGTAGCTTTAGAACTAGCGTGAGGTTTAAAATTAGGGTTAGGTTTATGGTTAGGGTTAGGTTTAGAATTAAGACTAAGAATAGGAATAGGATTAGTGGTAGAGTTTGTTTTTAGGGTTAGGGCTTTATTAGGGCTAGGGCTAATGTCAGGTCTAGAGTTATGGTTAGAGATAGTTTTAGGGTTAATATTATTAGGGTTAGGATTATGTTTATGGATATCATTAGGTTTAGGGTTCAAGTTAGGTTTATGGTAATGTATAGGTTTAGGGTTAGGAATAGGTTTAGGGTTATCCTAGGGTTAGCATTAGGGTTAGGAATAGGATCAGGGTAATGGATAGGGTTACGATGGGGTTAGAGCTAGGTTTAAGGTTAGGATAAAGGCTAAGGTTAGGGTTACGTTTTGGGTCATGTCAAAAGTTAGGATTAGGGTTAGGTTTAGGGTAAGGTTTAGGGCTAGAATTAGGGTTATGGTTAGGGTTAAAGGTAGTGTTAGGGCTACGATTAGGAATAGATTTTGGGTTAGGTTAGGGCTACGTTTAGGGATACAGCCAATGTAAGAACTAGGGTTATGATTAGAACTAGTTTTAGGTTTAGGGTTAGGGCTAGGTCTAGGGTTAGGTTTAGGTTTAGGTTTTGAGTGATGTTTAGAGCTAGGGTTAGTGTTAGGGTCAGAGTTTGTTTTAGGGTTAGGGATAGGACTCTAA
Source organism: Marmota flaviventris (assembly GCF_047511675.1). Taxonomy (NCBI): domain Eukaryota; kingdom Metazoa; phylum Chordata; class Mammalia; order Rodentia; family Sciuridae; genus Marmota; species Marmota flaviventris. The sequence goes on from NW_027287717.1 coordinate 2,531, forward strand.
TTAGGGCTAGGTTTAGGGCTATGTGTAGGCTTAGCGTTTGGTTTTTATGTTCAAGGTTAGTGTTAGGGCTAATGTAAAGGCAAATGATAGGATTATGGTAAGGGATAGGGTTAAAACTAGAAAAAGGACTAAGGCGAGAGTTAGAGTTAGTCTTAGGGATAGGGTTAGGTTAGGTTTAGGGCTAAATTTGGGCTAGAATTTGGTCTATCATTTGTATTAGGGTTAGGTCTAGTTTTAGGCTTAGGAGTAGGTTTAGGGATAGGGTTATGTTTAGAGGAAGACATGGGGATAGAGCTAGATTTAGGGCTAGGTCAAAGGTTAGAATTCTGTTAGGGCTAGTGTTATGGTTTTGTTTAGTAATAAATAAGGCTAGGTTTAGGGCTAGGATGAGGGCTAGGGTTTGTTTTAGGGTTATGGCAAGAATTAGGGCTAAGGATATTGTCAGCTGTAGGCTTACGTTAGGGATAGATTGAGGGTTAGATTTATGGCTAGGTGTAGTGTAAGGGTTCGGTTTAGGGTAAGGGTCAGGTTTAGAGCTAGGGGTATTATTAGGGTAAGAATTAGGTTTCAGGTATGGTTTAGGTTAGGGTTTAGGTTTAGAGCTTGAATTTGCATTAGGGTTTGGTTAGGGTAATGATATGTTTTGGTTTAGGGTTCATGTTAGGTGTAGGGTAATTGATAGGGTTAGAGTTAGCAAAAGGGTTAGGGTTAGGCCTAGGGTTAGCCTTAGGGTTATGGTTGTGCTTAGGGTAAGTGATAGGGTTAGGGCTAGGTTTATGGTTTGTATTAGGGCTAGAGTTAGTGTTAGGCCTAGGGATAGGTTTAGGTTCCGGTTTAGGATATGGTTTAGAGTTTGAGCTAGGGTAGATCTAGGTCAAGGGTTAGGTTTAGTGTTAGGACTAGGTTATAGTTACGGTTAGGGTCAAGAAATGTGTTAAGCTTAGGGCTAAGGTTATCGTTAGGTTTAGGGTATTGGATAGGGTTTTATTTCATGTTAGTCTTAGGTTTTGGCTTAAGGTTAGGATTAGGGATAGGCTGAGGTTTAGGTTTAGGGTAATGGTTAGGGTTTGAGCAGGGGTTAGCTCTATGGCCAGGTTTAGATTTATGGCTATGTCTAGGGTTAGGGTTAGGGTAAATTTAGGGTAATGGCTAGAGTTATCATCAGGGTTAAGGTTAGAGTTAGGGTAATGGGTAGGGTTAGAGCTAGGGTTAAGGCTAGGGTTATTATTAAGGTTAGGGTTAGAGTTAGGGTAATATTTAGGGTTAGAGACAGGGTTAGGGATAGCATTAGGTTAGGATAAGGGCTAGGGTTAACGTTAGGCTTAAGTTTAGGCCATGGGTTAGTGTTAGGGTTAGGTTACGTTTAAGGGTTAGGGATTGAGCTAGTGTTTGGACTAGGATGAGGATTAGGGTTAGAGTCAGTGCGAGGGTTAGGGCTAGGGTTACCATTAGTGTTAGGGTTACGGTTAGGGTAATGGATAGAGTTAAAGGTAGGTTTTGGCATATGATTATGGCTAGTTTCAGGGTTAGTGATATGGCTAGGTCTAGTGTTAGTGTTATATTTTTTGTTAGGATAAGCTTTAGAGCTAGGGTTTGTGTTAGGGTAAGTGTCAGTTACCAGTAAAGGGTTAAGTTTATTGTTAGGGCCAGCGTTAGGTCTATGGTGTGGCCTAGGGGTAGGGTTAGTGTTTGGCTAGGTTAAGGGTTATTATTAGGTCTAGGACTAAGTTTTGTTTAGGGCTAGGTCTGGATTTATCACTAGATAAAGGATTAGTTGGAGGTCTAGGTCTAGTATTAGGTTAAGGTTTAGTTATAGGTTTACAGGTAGTGCCAATGTTAGGGGTCGGTTTAGTGTTAGGGTCAGGTTTACTTCTATGGTTAGTGTTAGGGTCAGAATAAGGGTCAGGGTTAGATTAGGGTTTGGGATAGAGATAGAGCTAGGTTGAGGATTAGGGTTAGAACTAGTAAGAGAGTTAGGTTTTGGGTTATGCTAAGAATTATTTTTAGGACTAGGGAAGCTTTAGTGTTAGAGTTTGGCTTAGGGTAAGGGATAGGGTTAGCGCTAGTGTTAGGGCTAAGGTTAGGATTAGGTTTAGGGTTCGGGTTAAAGCTAGGGTTAGAGCTTGGATTAGGGCTAGCCTAGGTTTATTGTTAGCTTTAGGGCTATGGCTAATGTAAATGTACGGTTACAATTAGGGCTAGTTTTAGGGTTAGTGTTTCGTCTAGGTTTAGTGTTTGGTTAGGTTTAGTGTTAGGGTTATGTTTAGGGTAATGGATAGTTTAGGGTTAGTGAATGTGTTAGGGTTAGGGCGAGGGTTAGCATTAGGGTTAGGATTAGGGTTAGGGTTAGGGTAATGGATAGGGTTAGAGCTAGGGTTAGGGCTATGTTTATGGTTAGTGTTAGTGTTAGGGTTAGTGTTATGTTTAAGGTTATTGCAAGGATTAAAGTTAGGATTAGGTTTAGGGTAAGCATTAGGACTTGGCTGAGGTTTAGAGTTAGGGTTAATGCTAGGGTTTGGGCTCACATTAGGGCTAGATTTGGGGTTATATTAGGGATAGTGTTAGGGACATAGCTAATGTAAGAACTAGGGTTATGATCAAGGATAATTTTAATGTTACAGTTAGGGCTAAGTCTAGTTTTATGGTTTGGTTTAAGTTCAGGGTGATGATTTGAGCTAGGGTTAGTGTTAGGTTCAGAGTCAGGGTCAGGGTTAGTTTTAGGGTTGTTGATTGGACTAAAATACGGGTATGCTTAGGGCTAGATGTAGGGTTAGTATTTGGTTTAGGTTAAGGGTTAGGGTTAGTTCTATAGCTCAGTATGTTTTAGGGCTAAGGCTAAATTTAAGGGTAGTTTTACGATTAATGTTAGTGTTATTGCTAGTGATATGGTGAGTATAGGCTTAGGGGTACATTTCGAGTTATGGTTAATTCTAGGGCTAGGGCTATGGCTGGGTTAGGGATAAAGTTATGTCTAGTGTTTTGGTTATGGTAAGGGATAGGGTTAGAACTAGGAATAGATCTAGGTTGATAGTTACAATTAGTCTAAGGCTAGGGTTAGTGTTAAGTTTAGGGCTAAATTAGGGATAGGAATATGTCAAGGATTGGTGTTAGGATTAGGCCTAGGGTTAGGTCTATGTTTCAGATTAGGTTTAGGGTTAGGTTTAGGGGAAGGGATGGGGTTATAGCAAGGTTTTGGGTTAGGGTGATGATTAGAATTAGGTTTAGATCTAGGGGTATGTTTGTGTTAGTATTAAGGCTAGATTTGGGGTTAGGATGAGGGCTAGGATTTGTGTTAGGGTTAGGGCAAGTTTTAGGTATAGGGATAATGTCAGGTTTAGGTTTGCAGCTAGAGATAGTTATAGAGTTAGGTTCATGAGTAGGTGTAATGTTAGGTTTAGGGTAAGGCCAGGATAAGTGTCAGGTGTATTTTTAAAGTCAGGGTCAGGTTTCGGGTTTGTGTTAGGTTAAATGTTAGTGTTAAGGCTCAAATTAGCATTAGGGTTATAATTAGGGTCATGTTTATGGATAGGTTTGGGTTTAGGATTCAGGGTAAGATTAGAGTAATTGGTGGGATTAGGCTTAGGCCTATGTTTAGCATTTGGGTTAAGGATTTTGTTAGGGTAATGAATAGCATTAGAGCTAGGGTTAGGGCTAGGGTTTAGAATACTATTAGGGCTAGAGTTAGGGTTAGGGCTAGGGCAAGGGTTAGGGTTTGGGTTAGGTTTAGGGTACAGGTTAGGTTTTGAGCTAGGATTAGTTCTAGGCTGAGGGTTAGGTTTAGGATTATGTCTAGGGTTGGATTTACGGTTAAGGTTAGTGTTAGTGTTAGGGTTAGAGCTAAAGTTATCTTTAGAGTTAGGTTAATGGATAGGATTAGATGTCAGGGTAGGGTTAGTGGTACCTTTAGATTTAGGGTTAGTGTTAAGGTTAGGGCTAAGATTATCATTTGAGTTAGGGAAATGGATAGGGTTAGATGTCAGGTTAAGTTAAGGGGTAGTTTTAGGTTTAGGGTTAGTTTTAGGGTTTGGGCTAGGGTTAGTGTTAGAGTAAGGGTTAGGGTTTTACCTAGGGTTAAGGCTATGATGAGGGCTAGGTTTAGGGTTAGGTCTAGGATTAGGTTTACAATTAGGATTAGAGCTAGGCTTATCATTATGGTTAAGGTTTGGTTTAGGGAAATGGATAATTTTAGAGATAGTATTAGGGCTAGTGTTAACATTATGATTAGGGCTAGGATTAGCATTAGGTTTAGGGCTAGGGCTAGGGTTATGTTTAGGGTTCAGTTTTGGGTTTTATCTAGGTTTAGGTCTAAGGCGAGTGTTAGGGTTAGTGTGAGGGTTAGGCTTATGGTAAAAAAATAAGGTTAGGTTAGGGTTAGGGTTACTCTTTGGGCTAGATTGAAGTCTAGGATTACGGCTAGGTTTTGTGTTAGGTTTAGAGCTAGTTTTAGTGCTATGGTAATGTAGGGTTATGTTTATGTGTCGGACACCAGCTCCAACAGGGGGTCTCAGGAGACGAACGGATGGTGAGGAGTCGGCGAAAGAGGGGTGGAGAAACAACACAGACACCAAAGTGAAGGTGTTGATCCCAATCTTTACTTGTGAAGTTGATCATATATACTTTTCATTTTGGCAGGCTCACAGTACTTTGTGGTCACAAAACAGGAATCATTATTCAAAGGAACAAAGTATTATGTAGCTACAATTAGAATAGAAGAATGTATCTTGGCTTATGCATAAGCAAGCATTTGTACTTTCAGTTCGCGTTTTGCTTTGAGCTGTTTCTGCTTAGTTAACTTTTAATAATAGTTAGAAATGTCCCAAACTATTGGCCTATACCTTGACTATTCTTTCTTGACTTACTGACTGGAACCGGTGCCATGGTTACGGCAAGTGGTTGAGTTGTTATTAATTTTAATCAAACAAGAGTAAGAGCACAAACCATTGTGTACAGGAACAAGAAAAAGTTGCCCAGTACCAAGCACTAATCTGTCTTCTTAACATTAATTTTTCTTCTCTAGATTTTAATTTAATTTCTCAAAAACTTCCTTGACAGGAATACAGGGAGTTTTTTATTAGACATTAACAATTTAGACTCCACAGCTGAATCATTGCATTTAGAGGAAACAGATCTATTCTTTAGAAGTAGTTGCATTAATTGGGAAAGTCATGTTTTTTCCTTCATACTTAATGGTCATATGAGAAATCGCAACTATACTTATTAAAGGAATACAAAAACAAATCAGCCCATTCCCAGAAACATACTGTGCTCCTCCAGAGGATGGACGGCTTGCGCCATCCACCTCAGTAGGGCCTTGCCATTGCCTGAGTCAGGGGAGGGGCTCAGCATTTATGGTTATGGCTAGGCCTAATGTTAGGTTTAGGTTTCGATTAGGGTCAGTTGTATAGCTAGGGTTAGTGTTAGTGTCAGGGTCTGTGTTTGGATTAGGGTTAGGGTTAGGACTAGAGCCAGAATTATGATTGGTTAGGTCTAGGGTAATGTTAGTGTTTGGCTTTGCCTAAGGGTTATCATTAGAGCTAGGGTTAGTTTTTTGTTTAGGTCTTGGTTAAAGATAATTCTAGATTTATGATTAGGTTTATTCTAGGGCTAGTTTTAGGGTTTGGTTTAGGTTCAGTATCAGAATAAGGGTCAGGGTTAGGGTTAGAATTTGGGTTATGGTTATAACAAGAATGAGGGCTAGGGTTAGGACTAGTAATAGGATTAGGTTTTGGGTTAGACTAAGGATTATTTTTAATACTAGGGTTAGTATTATGGTTGGGGTTTGATTAGGGTAAAGTATATGGTTAGAGCTAGGGTTAGAGCTAGGTTTTGGGTTACTGTCATGGCTATGTTAGGGTTAGGGTTAGGGTGAAAGCTAGGGTTAAGTATCAGAATTTGGCTAGGTTTGGTTAGATTTAGGTTTAAGGTTATGGCTAATGTATGATCTAGGGTTATGATTAGAACTAGTTTTAAAATTAGGGTTAGGACCAGGTCTAGTGTTAGGTTAAGGTTTAGGTTTAACATGGTGTTTAGAGGTAGGGTTAGTGTTAAGGTCAGATACAGGTTTAGGGGTAGATTTAAGGTTAAGATTAGGATTCATATTAGGGCTAGGCTTAGGACTAGATATAAGTTAAGCTTTTGGTTTAGGTAAAAGTTTAGTGTTATTCTTATGGCCCAGTTTTGTTTTAGGGCTAAGCCTATGTTTAGGGCTAGTTTTAGGATTAGCATTAGCATTAGAGCTAGTGTTAAGGATAGGTTTAGATGTAGAATTAGGGTTAAATTTACAGTTAGGTTTAGATCTAGGGTTAGGGCAAGGTGTAAGGTTAGAGCTAGGGTTATTCTAGGCTATGGCTATGAATAAGGTTATGGTAAGTGAAAGGGTTAAAATTAGGGCTACGTCTAGGGCAAGAGTTATAGTTAGTCTTAAATCTAGGATTATATTAGGTTTAGGATTTTAGTTAGGGTTAGTGTTAGGGTTTGTCCTAGATTTAAGGTTAGGGCTAGGTTTAATGTTATGGTTAGCGTTTTGGTTAGGTTTAGGTAAGCAATGGGGTTATAACTAGGTTTAGGGCTAGGGAAAGGGATAGAATTAGGGTTAGGGTTATGATTAAGGCTAGGTTTGGGGCTAGGATGAAAGCTAATGTTCATATTAGGGTTAGGGCTAGGATTAAGGCTAGGGCTAATGTCAGGTCTAGGGTTACAGTTACAGATAGGTTTCGGTTTATGTTTATGATTAGGTCTAGTGTAAGGGTTAGATTTAGGTGAAGGGTCAAGTTTAGGCTATGTGTATTAATAGGGTCACTGTACAGCTTAAGGTTTGTTTTAGGTTAACATTTAGGTTTAGGGCTCAAATTAGCATTAGGGTTAGAGTTAGGGTTAGAGTAATGAATAGGCTTAGGATTAATGTTCAGGTTAGTTTTAAGGCAATGGATAGGTTTAGGGATTGTGGTAGGGTTAGGATTAAGCCAATTGTTAGCATTAGGGTTAGGATTATGGTTAGGGTAATGGATAGAATTAGAGCTAGGATTAGGGCTAGTGTTATCGTTATGATTACAGCTAGGATTAGGGTAGTTGATATAATTAGAGCTATGGTTAGGGCTATGATTAATGTTAGGATTAGGTGTAGTGGTAGGTTTCGTTTTGGGACAGGGCTAGGGTTATGTTAAGGGTAAAGGTTAAGTTTTGAGCTAGGGTTAGGTCTAAAGCAAGGCTTAGGGTTAGGGTTAGGGCTAGGCTTAGGTTTAGGGTTACACTTAGGGCTATGTTCAGGCCTAAAATTAAGGAGAGTTTTTGTGTTAGTTTAGGCCTAGGATTAGGGCCATGTGTTTTGTAAGAGCTAGGGTTATGATTAGGGCTAGTTTTAGGGTTAGGGTTATGGCTAGGTCTAGTGTTAGGATGAGGTTTTTGTTTAGGGTAAGCTTTGGAGCTAGGATTATGTTAGGGTCAGGGCCATTGTTCAGGTTAGAGTTAGTGTTGGGTTTAGTGCCAGAATTAGGACTAGGGTTAGGTCTAGTGGTAGGTTTAGTGTTTGGGTTAGGTTAAGGGTTATTGTGAGGCCTAGGGCTAGGTTGGTGTTCAGGTCTAGGGCTAGAGACATGGCTAGATTTAGGATTAGATTTAAGTCTAGGGCTAGAGTTAGGTTTAGGTTTAAGTATATGATTACTGGTAGGGCTAATGTTAGGGTTCGGTTTCGGGTTAGGGTCAGGTTTATAACTGTGGTTAGTGTCGGGGTCAGAATAAATGTCAGGGTTAGGGTTTGGGTTTATGTTAGGGTTAGAGCTTGAAATAAGTTTAGGGTTAGGACTAGTAATAGTGTTAGAGTTTGGGTTAGGCTCTGGATTAGGTTTAGGACTAAAATGAATCCTGTACAGTGTCATAGAAATTTGAAAGTAAAAGTAACCTTAACCTGTTTAGAGTCCCTTTGATCCTTGAAGTCCCACACTTGGGGAGCCAAGTTGGGTAGGCTAACACATGAATCTTTCACACTTATCAAAGAAATCTGACCAAATAATTGGGTAGGTAGTTCAGTACATGCATATTTTCCTGTTTTATCCTAAAGTGCTCTCACATAAAGTTGCTTTGCATGCTTCAGCTTAGGGCTACTTTTACAAGGAATAAACCAGAGAATGTCCATAGAAAACTGATTGAGTGTGTGAGATTTGATGTAGCTAGCACCAACTCTGTTGGATTTCCAGCTCCATTTCCATTTACATGCATAGGTCAAAATGAAATGAAAACTTAAAATACAAACTGTTCAGGAGAGTAAACCCTTGACCCAAGAGGCCCACACCTAAAAAATATAGTAAGGCTAGGTAAAAGTTGAATCCTGCCTATTATCCAAGAAATTTCAACAAAACTAAATCTATCAAACACTAGCTGTAACCCTAGCCCTAATCTAATACTAAATCTAACCTAACCTGTTTAGAACACTGTTGATCAAAGTAGTCCCCAAATAAAGGAGCCCAGTGGGGCAAGCTAACAGATGAATCCTGTGAAGTATCAAAGAAATCTGACCAAATAACTGGGGGATATATTTCAGTACGTGCATATTGCCCTGTTTTCTCCTAAAGTGCTCTTGGATAAAGTTGCATGCTTCAGCTTATGGACACTTTTACAAAGAAGAAACCAGATAGTGACAACTGATTGAGAATGTGAAGTTTCAACCAGCTAGAACCAACCCTCTGAATTCCAGCTCCATTCTCATTTACCTATATAGGTCAAAATGAAGTGAGACATTAAAAACAAACTATTTCCAACAGCAAAGCATTGAACCAAGAAGGCCCCAAACTGGGGCCCATAGTGAGGCTAGGTAAGAGATAAATCTTCCCAGTATCAAAGAAATTTGAACAAAACAAACTCTAACCCTAACACTAGCTCTAAAACTAGCCCTAACCCTAACTGTAACACTAACCCTTACCTGTTTAGAGAATCATTGATCCTAGAAGTGCCAACCTTGGGGAGCCTAGTGCAGCAAGCTAAAAGATGAATACTGTGAAGTATCAAAGAAATCTGATCAAATTGTTGGGAGACTTATTTCAGTACGTACATGTTTCTCTGTTTTCTGCTTAAGGGCTCTTGGATACAGTTTCTTTTGCATGCTTCATTTTGGCCTACCTTCAATAGAAATAAACCAGAGAGTGCCCACTGAGAACTGATTGTGTGACGTTTCAAGCACCTCCTGCCAACCCTGGTGGCCAGCTCAATTTCCACCCTGGTTACCTCCACCACCCTGAGCACAGAGGCTCAAGCTAGGAATAGACAACTCCACCTACTGCAAGAAAATAAAACAGAGTTCTGAGAGATTATTTTTTCTTACTTTTCTCATCCATTCTCCTCTACTCTTCCACTCTAGTCCTCACAACCTCAACATATGTGAAACCAAGAACTTTCCATGAGATTGGATTTTAAGAACTGAATCACTAGAATAGCATAATATAGAGGAGTTACATAGGCCCCACGTCACCACCTCTTTATTTGCTCTTATTTCTTTCTCCCTCTATTTACTTGTTATTTTTCTTCTTTTTTCTTTCTCCCTCTATCGCACTTTCAGCCTCCTAACTTTTACTATTTATACATAGGGTAATTTTATGAATACAGATAAGGAGTTTGAATTTATACCTTCTTCCATAAATTCCCCCTGTCTATTCATTAGAGTTCTCCTTCAAAGTTACTAAGTTAGATTAATCACACACCCTCATTCCTTCCCCCCTTAACATAGTGTCCTACCCCTGACCCTCAATTCTGTATACACCACCAGAAATGGTATGCCTTTTATGAATTTAATGATTATATTCTAAATAATAATTGAAGCTAACATCTGTATACACAGAGTCTAAATATAAATGTATTTCTAATGGTTAGGTTTAGGCTTTGGGTTAGGATTAGATTTAGAGTTCGGGTTTTATCTATGGTTAGGGCTAGGGCTAAGGATAGGGCAAGGTTTAGGACTAGGGTTTGGGTTAGGTATAGGAATATGGTAAGGAATAGGGTTAGAACTAGTGATAGGGCTAGTATGAGAGTTAGAGTTAGTCTTAGGGCTAGGGTTAGGGTTAGAGTTAGGGATAGGACTAAATTAGGGTTAGTGTTAGTATTAGGTTTAGGCCTTGGCTTAGGGTTAGAGTTAGGAAGACGTTTAGGGTAAGATATTGGGTTATAGCTAGGCTGAGGGCTAGGGCAAATGTTAGTATTAGGGTTGGTGTCAGGTCTAGGTTTAGAATTAGAGTTAAGTTTAAGGCTAGGATTATCATTAGGGTTACTGTTATGTTTAGGGTAATGATAGGGTTAGAGCTCGAGTTAGGGATAGGATTATTGTTAGGATTAATTCTAGGGTTAGATTTAGGGTTAGGGCCAGATTTAGATTTAGGGTAATGGTTAGCGCTAAGGTTAGGGTTAAAACGAGGTGTAGGGCTCAGTTTAGGGATAGATTTTGTGTTATGTTAAGGTATGGCTCATGTAAGAACTAGAGTTATGATAAGGGCTACTTTTAGTTTTACAGTTAGGGCTAGTAATAGTTTTAGGTTTACGTATACTTTTAGGGCGATGTTAGAGCTAGTGTGAGTTTGAGGTCAGAGTCAGGCTCAAGGTTAGTTTTAGGGTTAGGTTAAGACTGGAATTAGGGCTAAGTATAGGGCTGGGTGTAGGGTTAAGTTTTGGTTTAGATTAAGTGTTAGGGTTAGGGCTATGGCTCAGTTTTGTTTTAGGGCTTGAACTAGATTAGGGCTAGTTGTAAGATTAGTGTTACTGTTAGAGCTAGTGTAAGTGTGAGGTTTAGGCTTAAGGTTATGGTTGGACTTGAGTTATGGTTAGTTCTAGTGTTAGGGCTAGGGCTAGTGTTAGGGCTAAGGTTAGTGCAAATGTTAGGGTTATGTTAAGGGCTAGGGTTAGATCTAGGTATAGGGCTAGGGCAAAAGTTAGAATTAGTCTTAGTGGTAGTGGTAAGATTAGGGCTAAATTAGGTCTAGGATCAGGTCTAGGATTAGTTTAAGGGTTAAGTCTAGAGTTAGAGTTAGGGTTAGATTTGGGGGAAGGGATGGGGTTATAGCAAGGTTCAGAACTAGGGTGAGTGATAAAATTAGGGATAGGGCTAGAGTTCTGTTTCGGGTTAGGATCAAGGCTAGGTTTAGGGCTAGGATGAGGGCTAGATTTTGTGTTAGGGTTATGGCAAGAATTAGGGCTAGGGCTAAATCAAGTCTAGGGTTATAGTTAGGGATAGTTTTCGGGTTAGATTTATGGCTAGTTCTAGTTTCAGAGTTAGGTTTACGGTGAGGTTCAAGTTGAGACCTAGGGGATAGTCAGAGTCAGGTTTTGGGTTTGTGTTAGGTTGAGGTTTAGGGTTATGGATCAAATTAGCATTAGGTTTGAGTTAAGGCTAGAGCAATGGATAAAGTTAGATTTAGGTTTCAGGTTTGGTTTAGGGCTCAGGTTAGATTTAGTGTAATGGATATGGTTAGGGTAAGGCCTAGGGTTAGCATTTGGTTTATTTAGGGTTAAAGCTAGGGTAGGGCTTGGGTTAGGTAGGTTTTGCAATAGGTTAGGGCTATGGCAAATGTAAGAACTTAGCTATGATAGGGCTAGTTTTAGGGTTAATGTTAGACCTAAGTATAGTTTTATGGTTAGGTTTAGTGTTAGAGTGATGTTTAGAGCTAGGGTTCGTGTTGGTGTCAGGGTCAGTGTTCAGTTCAGGGTTATGGTTAATGTGAAAGCAGTATTAGGACAAGGGTTAAGCCTAAAATTAGATTTAGGGTTAGGATTAATGCTTGGTTTAGGACTAGGATAAGGGCTGGGTTTTGTGTTAGGTTTAGGACTAGGATTAGAGCTATGGCTAATGTCAGGTCTAAGGTTAGGGTTGGGGATAGTTTTAGGATTAGGTTATGGCTAGGTCTAGTGTAAGTGTTAGGTTTAATGTAGATTCAGCCTTAGAGCTAGGAGACTTATTAGGGTCATGGTCATTGTTAGAGTATGTGTGCGGTTAGGGTTTATGGTTAGGGCTTGAGTTAGCACTAGGGTATGGGTTAGGTACTGACATGGTTTGTTTAGCGTTTACACTAGGTTTAGGGTAATTGATAGGGTTAGGGTTAGTGATAGGCTTAAGATTAGGCCTAGGGTTCGCATTAGGGTAAGAGTTATGGTTAATATAATGGATGGAATTAGAGCTAAGTTTAGGGCTAGGTTTCTGGTTAGGAATAGGTCTTGAATTAGCATTAGGGTTAGGGTTAAAACTAGGGTTAGGCTTAGGTTTATGTTTAGCAATAGGATTAGGTTTTGAGCTAGGGTTAGGGTTAGGGTCAGGGTTAGGTTTAGGGTTACTTCTAGGAATAAGATTATAGTACTCATAGGCTTAGGGTTAGGATTAGGGCTAGGGACATCATTAGGGATATGGTTAGGGTTAGGGTAATGTATACAATTAGATGTAGATTTAGGGCTATGTTTAATGTTAAATTGAGGTTTAGGCTTAGAGTTAGGGCTATGGTTATGTTTAGGTTTATAGTAAGGGTTAGGGTTTGAGCTAGGGTTAGGTCTATGGTAAGTGTGAGATTTAAGGTTAGGTCTAGGGTTAGTTTTCCAGTTAGATTTAGCTTTAGCATTAAGCCTAGAATTATCAATAAGTTTAGGTTTAGGTTTAGAGTAATTGGTCGGTTTAGAGCTAGGTTTAAGGCTAGGGTTAAGGTTAGGATTAGGGCTAGTGTTAGGGTTAGATTGAGGGATAGGTGTAGGTTTATATTTAGAATAATGTTTAGGCTTTGAGCTAGGATTAGGACTAAGGCGAGAGTTAGGTTAGGGTTAGGGCTAGGGTTCGGGTTATGGTTATGCTTAAGGCTTGATTTAGGCTTAGGATTAGCTGTAGGTTTTGTGTTAGGTTTAGGGCTAGGGTTAGGGCTATGGGTAATGTAAGAGCTATGGTTATGTTGAGGGCTAGTTGTAGGGTTAGGGTTATGGATAGGTCTAGTGTTATGTTTAGATTTTTGGTAGGGTCAGATTTAGAGACAGGTTTACTCTAAAGGCAGAGTCGGTGTTTGGGTTAGAGTTAGTGATAGGGTTACAGCCAGAATTAGGACTATGTTAAGTCTAGGGTTAGATTAGTGTTATTGTTAGGGCTAGGGCTAGGTTTATGTTTAGGTCTAGAGGAAGAGTTCAGGCTAGATTTAGGATTTGCTTTAGGTCTAGGGCTAGTGTTAGTGTTTGGTCTAGGGTTAGGGTCAGCTTTATACCTAGGGTTAGGGTCAGAATAAGGGTGAGGGTTAGCGTTAGAGTTTGGGATAGGGTTAGAGCTAGAATGATGGCTAGGGTTAAGACTATTAATAGGGTTAGAGTTTTGGTTAACCTAAGATTTAGAGATCGGTCTAGGGTTACCATTAGGGTTAGGTTTTTTCTTAGGTTAAGGGATAGCCTTAGAGCTAGGGTTAATGCTAGAGTTAGGGTTAGGGTTAGGGTTAAATATAAATATATTTTGAGCTCGGATTAGGGCTAGTTTTTGTATTAGGATTAGGGTTAGATTTTTGCCTTGGCTAATATAAGAGCCAGGGTTACAATTAGGGTTAGTTTTAGGTTTAGAGTTAGGGGTAGGTCTAGTGTTAGGTTTAGGTTTAAGATTAGGGTAATATTTAGAGCTAGGGTTATTGTTAGGATATGAGAAAGCATCAAGATTAGTTTTAGGGTTAGGATTAGCATTTAGATAAGGACTAGGTTTACTGTTTGGTTTAAGGTGAGGTCTGTGTTTAGAGCTAGGGTGACTGTTAGGATATCAATCAGGTCAGGGTTTGCTTTAAGCTTAGGGTTATGACTTGAATTAGGTCTAGGGTTACTTTTAGGGTTTGGTTTAAGTTTAGGGTTTCCTTTAGAGATAGGGTCAGTTTTAGGATATGAGTCAGGGTCAAGGTAAGTTTAAAGGTTAGGTTTAGGTCTCGAATTAGGCTAGGATTACGTCTATGTTACTGTTAGGGTTTTGTTTAAGTTAATTTTTAGTGTTAGGGCTGTTGCTCAGTTTTGTTTTAAGTCCTAAATTTAGGGTTTGGGTTAGTTATAAGATTAGCATTAGGGTTAGGGCTAGTATTAGTTTAGGCTTAGGTTTGGGTTAGGGTTAGATTTGGATTTAGCATTAGATCTAGGATTAAGGCTAGGTCTAACTATAGGGCAAGTGTCAGGGCTAGGGTTATGGTTACTGTAACAGATAGGGTTAGTTCTAGGGCTAGGACTAGGGTGAGAGTTAGAGTTAATCTTAGGCCTAGGGTTTTGGTTAGTTTTAGGAATAGGGCTAAGATAGGGCTAGGATTAAGGCTAGGGGTTGTGATCAGCTTATGCCTAGTGTTAGGACTAGTGTTATAGTTAATTTATGGGTACAGTGTTTTGTTATAGCTAGTTTTAGAGTTAGGGTGAGGTTTAGAATTTGGTTTAGGACTAGAGTTAGGGTTAGGGTTATGATTAAGACTAAGTTTAGGGCTAGGATGATGCACAGGGTTACTTGTAGGGTTAGGTCTAGAATTAGGGCTAAGGTTTATGTCAGCCTAGTGTTACAGTTTGGGGTAGATTTAGGGTTAGGTTTGTGTCTAGGTCTAGTGTAAGTTTTATTTTTATGGTAAGGGTCAGGTTTAGAGCTAGGTGTATTTTTAGGGTCAGGATCAGGGTTAGGGTTTGTTTTAGGTTAAGGTTTAGGGATAGTGCTAAAATGAGCATTAGGGTTAGGGTTAGGGTTAGGGCAATTGATTGTGTTATTTTTAGTTTTCAGGGAAGTTTTAGGGCAATGGAGAGCTTTAGGGTTAGCAAAAGGGTTAGGGTTATGCCTAGGGTTAGCATTAGGATTAGGTTTATCATAAGGATAATATATCCGGTTAGAGCTATTTTTAGGGCTAGGGTTAGGTTATGATTAGGGCCAGAATTAGGTTAGGTTTTGAGTTAGGTCTAGTAACCCTAGCTTAGGGTAGGGTTAGGGTTCGATTTAGGGTAAAGGTTACGTTTTTTGCTAGGGTTAGGTCTAGGACGAGGGTTAGGCTTAGTGTTATAGTCAGTGTTAGTTTTAGGGTTATGGCTAAAGTTTTCATTAGGGTTAGCATTAGGTTTAGGGTAATAGATTGGGTTAGATATAAGGTTAGCTTTATGGTTAAGGTTAGGTTTCAATTTAAGTTTAATTTTAGGGCTAGGTTTACTGTTGGTTTCAAGGTAAAATTTAGTTTTTGAGTTAGGGTTAAGGCTATGGCAAGTTGTAGGTTTAGGGATAGGTCTAGGTATCGGTTTATGAATTGGGTTGGGGTTTCGGTTAGGGTTAGGGATAGGGTTATTATTAGGGTTAGGGTTAGACTTAGGCTAATGCCTAGGGTTAGAGCTAGTTTCAGGTTTAGGGTTAAGGTTAAGATTAGGGCTATGGTTAGGTTTATGTTTAGGAATAGTACTAGGGTCATGTTTGGGCTAAGGGTTAGTCTTTGAGCTAGGGTTAGGACTAAGGTGAGGGTTAGGGTTAGGGTTAGGACTGGGGTTAAGGTTAGGGTGAGGGATATGTTAGGGTAGGTTTGGGCCTCAATTAGCGTTAAAGTTATTTAAGTTTTGTGTTAGATTTAGGCCTAGGGTTAGTGCTGTGTGTAATGTAAGATCTAGGGTTGTGATTAGAGCTAGTTTTAGGGTTAGCCTTAACCCTAGGTCTAGTGTTATGTTTAGGTTTGGGTTAGGGTCAGGTTTATAGCTAGGTTTAAAGGTAGTGTCAGGGCCAGTGTTCAGGTTACAGTTAGGGTTAGGGTGAAAGCCAGAATACGACTAGGGTTAGGTCTAGTGGTAGGTCTAGTGTTTGGTTTAGGTTAAGGGTTATTGTTAGGGCTAGGACTATGTATTTGTTTAGGTCAAGGGCTAGAGTAATAGCTAGATTTAGGATTAAGTTTAGGTATGTGGGTAGTGTTAGGTTTAGGATTAGGTATAAATTTACTTGTAGGGCTAGTTTCAGGTTTCGGTTTCATTTTAGGGTCAAATTTAGACCTATAATTAGTGTTAGAGTCAGATAAGGGTGAAGGTTAGAGTGAGGTTTTAGGTTAGGGTTAGATCTAGAATTTGGCTAGTCTTAGGACTAGTAAAGGGTTATTGTTTGGGATTGGCTAAGGATTAGGATTAGGACTAGAGTTAGCCTTATGAATAGGTTTTTTTTTTTTTTTTTTGGCGTAATGGATAGGATTAGAGCTAGGGTTAGGGCTAGGATTAGGGTTAGGTTTAGGGCTAATTTTAGGGTTAGGGTTAGGGTTAAATCTAGTCTTAGGGCATGGATTAGTGCTATTTTTGTGTTATAGTTAGTTCTAGGTTTTGGCTAAGGCCAATGTAAGAACTATGGTTATGATTAGGATTAGTTTTAGGGTTAGGGTTACGGCTAGGTCTAGTGTTAGCATTAGTTTTAGGGTTAGGATGATATTTAGAGCTAGGCTTTATGTTTGGATATGAGTCAGAGTGAGGGTTAGTTTTAGGCCTAGACTCGAATTAGAGCTCGGTTATGGCTAGTTATTGGTGAGGGTTTGGTTTAGTTTAAGATTTAGGTTTAGAACAATGGCTAGGTTTAGGCATAGGGTTAAGGTTAGGGTTCAAATAGGGCTAGGTTTAGCACTATGATTAGTGTTAGAGTTAGGCGTATGGTTAGGGCTAATGTTAGGGTTAGTTTTAGTGGAAGGTTTGGGGTTATATAGCTAGGTTCAGTGCTAGGACAAGGTTTATATTTAGGGATAGGGCTAGGTGAGGTTTTTGTTTAGGATTAAGTCTAGGGTTTAGGGCTAGGATTAGGTCTAGGGTTTGTGTTAGGGTTAGGGCTAGAATAAGGGCTAGGGCTAATATCAGTTCTAGGTTATGGTTAGGGATAGAGTTAGGTATATGTTTATGGCTAGGTCTGGTGTATGGATTAGGTTTAGCATAGGCGTCAGGTGTAGAGCTAGGTTATTATTATGGTCAGAGTATGGGTTAAGGATTGGTTTGGGTTAAGGTTTAAGGTTAGGGCTCAAATTAGCATTAGGGTTAGGGTTAGGGTTAGAGTAATGGATAAAATTAGGTTTACAGTTTAGGTTACGTTTAGAGTAATATATAGGGTGAGTGTTAGGCATAGGATTCGGGTTAGGCCTATAGTAAATATTTGGTTTAGGCTTATATTTAGAGTAATAAGTATGTTTAGTACTAGTGTTAGGGCTTAGGTTAAGGTCAGGATTAGGACTAGGGTTTGGGTTCCAACTTGGGCTAGTGTTAGGGTTAGTTTTAGTGTAAGTGTTAGGGTTTGAGTTAGGGTTAGGGCTAGGTTGAGGTTCATGGTTAGAGTCAGGGCTACAGTTAGGGTTAGGGTCAGGGTTAGGGCTAGGTTTAGCATTAAGTTTATGGTTATGTCTAAGGTAATGGATAAAGTTAGAGCTAGAATTTGGGCTATGGTTTCAGTTAGGATGACGGATAGGGTTAGATTTAGGGTTAGAGCTATGGTTATGTTTAGAGTAAGGGTTAGAGTTTAAGCTAGGGTTTGATCTAGGGCAAGCATTAGGCTTAGGGTTTGTGCTAGGGTTAGGGTTAAGGTTATGCTTAAGTCTAAGTTTAGGGCTTGTATTAGGGCTAGGTTTTGTGTGAGGTTTATGGCTAGTGTTATGACTATGGATAATGTAAGACCTAGTGTTATGGTTATGGCTAGTTTTTTTTGTTTTAGTGTTATACATATGTCTAGAGTTAGGTTTAAGTTTTTGGTTAGGATAAGGTTTAGAACTAGGGTTTGTGTTAGTGTAAGCATCATTGTTCGGGCTAGCATTGGGTTTTGGTTAGGGTCCGAATTAGAACTAGGTTTAATCTAGGGCTAGGGTTTGTCTTTGCTTTAGGTTAATGGTTATTTTAGGGCTAGGGCTAAGTTTTTTTTAGGACTAGGGCTAGAGTTATGGCTATATTTAGGACTAAGTTTGGGTCTAGTGCTAGTTTTATGGTTAGTTTTAGGAATAGGTTTAATGGTAGGGCTAGTGCTAAGGTTATGTTTAGTAGTAAGGTCAGGCTTTGATCTATTGTTAGTGTTAGGGATAGGGTTAGGACTAGTAATTGAGTTAGGGCTTGGGGTAAGCTAAGTGTTAGGGTTCGAACTAGGGTAGCATTAGGGTGAGAGTTTGGCTTAGGGTAAGGAATATATTTAGAACTAGGGTTTGGATCAGTGTTAGGGTTAGGGTTAGTGTTAAAGATAGAATTGATGATCAGACTAGCACTAGGGTTTGTGTTAGGGTTAGGGCTCTGGCTAATATAAGAACTAGCTTTACAGTTAGAGAGAGTTTTAGGGTTAGGATTAGGGCTAGGTGTAGTGTTTGGTTTATGTTTAGGGTTAGGGTTATGTTTAGAGGTAGGGTTAGTTTTAGGGTCAGAGTCAGGGTCAGTATTAGTTGTAGGGATAGGGTTAGGACTAGGTGTAGCATTAGGATTTGGTTTAGGTTAAGGTTTAGTATTAGGGCTATAGCTTAGTTTTGTTTGTGGGCTATGGCTAGGATTAGGGCTAGTTTTCTAATTAGAATTATGTTTAGGGCAAGTGTTAGGGTGAGGTTTAGGTTTATAATTATGGTAAATTTAGAGTTAGGGTTAGTTCTAGGTTTAGGACTATGGCTAGGTTTAGGGCTAAGGTTAGGGCTAGTGTTAGGGTTAGGCAATAGATAAGGTTGGTACTAGAAATAGGTCTTGGGCTACAGTTAGGGTTAGTCTTAGGCTAAGGTTAGAGTTAGGGTTACAGTTAGCAATAAATTAGGGCTAGGATTAGAGCTATTGTTAGTGTTAGGATTATGTGTAGAGTTAGGGCTAGGTTTAGTGTTAGAGATAGTGTTAGGGTTAGGGATAGTGATAGGGGAAAGGATGTGGTTATACCTAGGTTCAGAAATAGGGCAAGGGTTGAAATTAGGGTTTGGGCTAGGGTTAGGGTTCGGGTTAGGGTTAAAGCTAGGTTTAAGGCTAGGATAAGGGCTCTGCTTTGTGTTAGGTTTAAGGCAAGAATTAGGTAGAGTTCTGATATTAGGTCTAAGGATACGGTTAGGGATACTTTTAGTGTTAGTTTTATGGCTAGGTCTAGTTTAAAGGTTATGTTTCAGGTAAGGATCAGGTTTAGAGCTAGGTGTGTTATTAGAGTCAGTGTCTTGTTCAGAGTTTGAGTTAAGTTTTGGATTAGTTTTAGGCCTTGAATTAGCAATACGGTTAAGGTTAGGTTTTGAGTAATTAATAGGGTTAGGTTTAATGTTCAGGTTGGTTTTAGGTAAGAATAAAGTTAGTGTTAGCGATAGGTTTAGGGTTAAGCCTAAATGGATAGCATTAGATTTATGTTTAGGACTAGGGTTAGTTTTAGGTTTAGCGTAACTGTTAGGATTTGAGCTAGGATTAGGACTACAGCAAGGGTTAGTTTTACGGTTGGTTCTAGGGGTAGGTTGACAGTTAGATTTAGTGTAGGTTTAGAGTTAGGACAAGGGTTAAGTTTAAAGTTAGGGTTAGAATAGCTTTAGGGTTAGGGTAGTGTTATCATTACGTTTATAGTAAGGGTTAGGGTAATGGGTAGGGTTAGAATTTATTTAGAGCTATGTTTGTGTTAGGCTTATGTTTAGGGTAATGGATAGGTTAGGGCTAGGTTTATAGTTAGGATAAGGGCTAATTTTAAGGTTAGGGTTAGGTCTAGGGTTAGCATTATGGATAGGTTTAGGGTAAGTGTTAGGGTTTGAGCTATGGTTAGGGTTATCATGATGTTAGGGTTAGTGTCAGGTCTACGTTTAGGATTAGGGTTAAGTTTAGGGCTAGGTTTAGCACTAGGATTAGGGTTATGTTTAGGGTAATGGATAGGATTAGAGCTAGAGTTAGGGCTAGGATTAAGTCTAGGGTTAGGTTTAAGGTTAGGGCCAGTTTTAGGTTTAGGGTTAGGTTTAGAGTAATGATTAGGGTAATTTTAGGGTTAGGGTTAAAAAGAGGTGGAGGGCTCAGTTTAGGGCTAGGTTTTGGGTTATTTTAGGGCTAGAATTAGGGCTAAGGCTAATGTAAGAACTAGAGTTATGATTAGGGCTACTTGTAGGGTTACTGTTAGGGCTAGTTCTAATTTTAGGGTTAGGATTAAATTTTGGTGATGTTTGAGCTAGTGTTAGAGTAAGAGAAGAGTCAGGCTCAAGGTTAATTTTGGGTTAGGTTAGGACTGGAATTAGGGCTGATGTTAGGACTATGTGTAGGGTTAGGTTTTGGTTAGGTTTAGGTCTATGGCTCGGTTTTGTTTTAGGGCTTGAACAAGATTAGGGCTAGTTTTAGGTTTAGTGTTAGTTTTATGGCTGGTGTTAGTGTGAGATTTAGGCTTAGATTTAAAGTTGGACTTAAAGTTATGGTTAGTTCTAGGGTTAAGGCTAGGGCTAGTGTTGGGGCAAAAGTTAGTGCAAGTGTTATGGTTATGGTAAGGAATAGGATTAGATCTAGGAATAGGGCTAGGGTCAGAGTTAGAATTAGTCTTAATGCTAGTGGTAGTGTTAGGGCTAAATTAATGCTAGGATCAGGTCTAGGATTAGTGTAAGGGTTAAGTCTAGAGTTAGAGTTAGGGTTATTTTTTGGGGAAGGGATGGGGTTATAGCAAGGTTCAGAACTAGGATGAGGGATAAAATTAGGGATATGGCTAGAGTTAGGGTTTGGGTTAGGATCAAGACTAGTTATAGGTCTAGGTTGAGGGCTAGCATTTGTGTTAGGTTTATGGCAAGAATTAGGGCTAGGGCTAATAAGAGGTCTATGGGTTATGGTTAGGAATATTTTTTGGGTAAGATTTATGGCTTGGTTTAGTGTCAGAGTTAGGTTTATGGTGAGGTTCAAGTTGAGAGCCAGGGTATTATAATAGAGTCAGGTTTTGGGTTTGTGTTAGGTTGAGGTTTAGTGTTATGGCTCAAATTAGCATTAGGTTTGAGTTAGAGTTAGGATAATAGATAAGGTTAGGTTTAGGCTTCAGTTTAGGTTTAGGGCTCAGATTAGGTTTAGGGAAATGGATAGGGTTACTGTTGGGCCTAGGGTTAGCATTAGGTTTATGGTTATCACTAGGGTAATGGATAGGGTTAGAGCTAGGGTTAGGGCTAGGGTTATGTTTAGGATTATGGCTATATTTAGGGTTAGGGTTAAGGCAAGGTTTAGTTTGAGAATATGGGTTAGGGTTTGAACTAGGGTTAGTGCTAAGGATAGGGTTAGGTTTAGGATTAGGTCTAGGATTAGGATTAGGTTTACAATTAGGGTTAAGGGTATGGACAGGATTAGATGTTAAGTTAGGGGGATTAGGGTTAGGTTTAGATTTAGGATTAGGATTAGTGTTAAGTTTAGCATAATTGTTAGGGTTTGAGCTAGGTTTAGGACTATGGCAAGGTTTCGGTTTATTGTTAGGTGTAGGGTTAGGTTTACAGTTAGGGTTAGAGTAGGTTTAGGGTTAGGGTTAATGTTATCATGAGGTTTATGGTTAGGGTCAGGGTAATTGATGGGTTTAGAGCTAAGGCTAAGTCTAGTTTTAAGTTTAGTATTAGGGCTAGGGCTAGGGTTAGGTTTAGGGTTAGGCTTATCATTTTCTTATGGTTAGGTTAAGGGTAAGGGTCAGGGATTGAGTAAGTGTTAGGGCTAGGATGAGGCTTCAGGTTAGAATCAGGACTAGGGATAGAGTAAGGGTTAGGGTTATGGTTAGGGCTACGATTAGCATTAGGTTTAGTGTTATGATTAGGGTAATGGCTAGAGTTAGAGGTGAGTTTAGTTTATGTTTATAGTTAGGATTAGGGCTAGGATTGGGATTAGGGTTTGGGATAGGTTTATGTTTAGTGTAACGGCTAGGGTTTGAGCTAGTGTTAGTGCTAGGGCTAGATCAAGGATTAGGTTCAGCCTTAGGTCTAGGGACAGGATTATGATAGGTATAGGGGTAAAGTTAAGCTTAGGGCTAGGGTTAATATTAGGTTTAGGATAAGGTTAGGGTAATTGATATGGTTAGATGTAAGTTTTACATTTAGGTTTATGGTTAGATTTAGTTTTAAGATTAATGTTAAGGCTACCGTTATGTTTAGATTTACGGTTTGGGTTAAGTTTTGAGCTAGGGTTAGGGCCATGGCGAGTGTTACTTTTAGGGTTAGGTCCATTGTTAGTTTTCTGGTTAGGGTTAGGGTTTTATTTTGGGTTAAGGCTAGGGTTATCAATACTGTTAGGTATAGGATTAGGTAAGGTGTATGTTTTGAGCTAGGTTTAGGGCTAGGTTTAAGTTTAGGGTTAGGGCTAGGGTTAGGGTTGGGGTTTCGCTTAGGGCTAGGTTTAGGACTAGAATTCACTCTAGGTTTTGTGGTAGTTTAAAGCATAGAGTTAGAGCTATGGTTAATGTAAGAGCTAGGATTATGATTAGGGCTAGTTGTATCGTTAGGTTTATGGCTATGTGTAGTGTTAGGTTTAGGTTTTTGGTTAGGGTAAGGTTTAGAGATAGATTTAGTGTTAAAGGCAGGGTCAGTGTTCAGTTTAGAGTTAGAGTTAAGGTTAAAGCCAGAATTGGGACTAGTTTTATGTCTAGGGCAGGGTTAGTCATTGCGTTAAGTTAAGGGTTATTGTTAGGGCTAAGGCTAGGTTTTTGTGTAGGTTTAGAGCTAGAATTAAGGCTAGATTTAGGATTAGGTTTAGGCCTAGAGCTAGGGATAGGGTCTGGTTTAGGTATAAGTTTACTGGTAGGGCTAGTGTTATGGTTTGGTCTAGCATTAGAGTCATGTTTAGACCTAGGTTATTGTTATGGTCAGAATAAGGGTCAGGGTTATGTTTAAGGTTTGGGATAAGTTTTGAGCTAGAATGAGGGCTAGGGTTAAGACTATTAATATGGCGAGAGTTTTCATTACCCTGAGGATTAGTGATAGGTCCAGTGTTACCATTAGTGTTAGCGTTTTTTTTAGGTTTAGGGATAGGGTTAAACCTAGTGTTAGGAGTAGGAGTACGGTTAGGTTTAGTATTAAAGCTAGGTTTAGGGCTCCAATTAGGGCTAGTTTTTGTGTTAGTGTTAGGGCTAGGGTTAGGGCAACAGCTAAAGTAAGAACCAGGGTTACAATTTGTGTTAGCTTTAGAGTCAGGGTTAGGGGTAGTTCTAGTGTTAGTGTTAGAATTATGGTTAGGGTGATATTTAGAGCTAGAGTTATGTTTAGAATAAGAGTCAGGGTCAGGGTTAGCTTTAGGGTTTGAATTAAGACTCGAATTAGGGCTAGGTTTACTGTTAGGGTTTGGTTTAAGGTTAACATCATTTTTAGAGCTAGGGTGAGTGTTAGGATATGAATCAGGGTCAGTGTTAGTTTTAAGGTTATGGTTAGGACTCAATTAGGGCTAGGATTAGTTCTTATAGTAGTTTCAGGTTTGGTTTAAGTTAAGGTTTAGGGTTAGGTCTATTGCTGGGTTTTGTTTTAGTCTAGGATTAGAGTTAGGGCTAGTTTTACAATTAGTATTAGGGTTAGGGCTAGTGTTACTTTTAAGCTTAGATTTAGGGTTAAGGTTATATTTATAGTTGGGTTTACATCTATGATTAGGCTAGAATTAATGATAGGGCTAGGGTTAGGGCCAGAGTTAGAGTTATGTTAAGGGATAGGGTTAGATCTAGGGATAGGGCTAGTGTGAGATTTAGAGTTAGTTATAGGGCTAAAATTAGATTTAGGGAATTGCATAGGGGTAACTAGGGCTAGGATTAGGGCTAGGGTTAGTGTTCAGCTTAGGCCTAGCTATAAGAATATGGTTAGGTTTAAGTTTAGGCTAAAGAATTGTGTTATAGCTAGGTTTAGATATATGGTGAGGGTTAGAGTTACAGTTAGGGTTCGGGTTGAGTTTAGGGTTATGATTAAGGCAAGGTTTAGGGCTAGGATGAGGCCTAGTGTTTATTTTATATTCAGGGCTACAATTAGTGCTAGGGCTAATATCAGGTCTCAGGTTATGGTTAAAGATAGTTTTAGGGTTAGGCTTATGGCTACGACCAGTGAAGGGTTAGGTTTCAGGTAAGGGTCAGGTTTAGAGCTCGTGGAATTATTAGGATAAGTATTTGGCTTAGGTAAGGATTTAGGTTTATGGCTCAAATTAGCATTAAGGTTAGGGTTAGGGCATAGATAGGGTTTGTTTTAAAGTTCAGGTTTGGTTTATGGTAATTGATACAGTTAGCGTTAGTGATAGGGTTAGTTTAGGCTTAGGGTTAGCATTAGGGTAAGGATTATGGTTAGGGTAATTTATAGGGTAGAGGTTAGATTAGAACTAGAGTTATGGTTAGGAATATGCCTTGAGTTAGTGTTAGAGTTAGTGTTAAATTTAGAGTTAGGGTTAGGGTTAGTGTTATGTTTAGCATAAAGGTTAGGTTTTGAGCAAGGATTAGGGCTAGGTTTAGGGTTAGGTTTAGGGATAAGATAATGGTAGGTTTAAGATTAGGGTTAGAGTTAGGGCTAGGGTTATCATTAATATTAGGGTTAGGGTTAAGGTAACGGATAGGGTTAGTTTAGGTTTAGATTTGGTTTAGATTTAGAATTAGTGATAGTGTTAGGATTAGAGCTATGGTTATGTTTAGGTTTATGGTTAGGTTTATGGTTTGATATAGAGGTAGGGCTATGCTGAATGTTAATTTTAGGGTTATGTCTCTAGTTAGTTTTCCCGTTAGGGTTAGGATTAACATAAGGGTTGTGGCCAGGATTGTCAATAAGTTTAGGTTTAGGGTTAGGGTAATGGGTACGTTAAATCTAGGTTTGTGGCTATGTTAAGTTTAGGATTTGGGCTAGGTTTAGAGTGAGAGGTAGGGATTGGTCTATGTTTATGTTTAGGGTAAAAGTTAGGCTTTGACTATATTAGGACTAACGTGAAAGATAGGGTTACGTGTAGGGCTAGTGTTAGGTTTAGTGTTATGCTTAAGGCTAGGTTTAGGTCTAAACTTAGCTCTATGTTTAGTGTTAGGTTTAGGCCTAGGGTTAGGCCTATGGGTAATGTAAGATCTAGGGTTATGATTAGGGCTAGTTTTAGGGTTAGGGTTATGTCTGGGTCTAGAATTAGGTTTAGGTGTTGGTTAGTTTTAGGTTTGGAGGTAGGTTTAGTGTTAAAGGCAAGATTGGTGTTTGGGTTAGAGGTAAAATTAGGGTTACAGCCAGAATTAGGACTAGGTTTAAGTCTAGGGTTTGAGTTAGTGTTTGGGTGAGGTAAAGGTTTTTATTAGGGCTAAGGCTAGGATTTTGTTTAGGCCTACAGCTAGAGTTCAGGCTGGATTTGGGATTGGGTTTAGGTCTATAGATAGTGGTAGGGTTAGGTTTAGGCATAAGGTTACAAGTAGGGCTAGTGTTAGGGTTTGGTTTAGGTTTAGGGTCAGGTTTAGCCCTAGGGTATATGTTATGTGCAGAATAAGGGTCAGCGTTGGGGTTAGGGTTTGGGATAACATTAGAGCTATAATGAGATCTAGTGTTAGGGCTATTAATATGGTTAGGATTTGGTTAGCCTAAGGATTAAGGGTAGGTCTAGGGTTACCATTAGGTTTAAGGTTTTGCTCAGGGTAAGGTATAGTGTTAGGGCTAGGGTTAGGTTTATGGTTAGGGTTAAAGCTAGGTTTAGGACTCAGATTAGGACCTGTTTTTGTGTGAGGTTTAAGGTTAGGGTTAGGGCAATGGCTAATATAAGAACTAGGGTTACAATTAGGGTTAGAGGTAGGGATAGGTCTAGTGTTAGGTTTAGGTTTAAGATTCGGGTGATATTTAT
The DNA here is from genome assembly GCF_047511675.1 of Marmota flaviventris. NCBI lineage: Eukaryota > Metazoa > Chordata > Mammalia > Rodentia > Sciuridae > Marmota > Marmota flaviventris. The sequence continues at coordinate 28,187 of NW_027287717.1, forward strand.
AGCTAGGCTTAGTTTTAGGATATCAGTCAAGTCAGGGTTAGTTTTAGGGTTAGGGTTAGAACCTGAATTAGGGATAGGGTTACTGTTAGGGTTCAGTTTATATTTAGGCTGGTGTTTAGAACTAGGATGGGAGTTAGAATATAATTCAGGTTCAGAGTTATTTTTAAGGTTATGATTAGGACTCGAATTAGGGCTAGGGTTAGATCTAGGTGTAGTGCTTGAATTTTTTTTAAGTTAAGGTTAGTGTTAGGCCTGTTTCTCGATTTTGTTTTAGTGTTATGGTTAGGGTTAGAACTAGTTTTATGATTAGCTTTAGGGTTGGGGCTAAGGTTATGGTTAGGTTTAGGATAAGGCTAGATTCAAAGATTGGGCTAGGTTTTGTGTTCGGTATAGGTCAAGATTTAGGGCTAGATCTAATGTCAGGTCAAGATTTATATTAAGTGATATTTTTAGGGTTACGTTTATGGCTAGGTCTAATTAAAGTGTTAAGTTTAGGGAAAGGTTCAGAATAAGAGCTGGGTTATTATTAGGGTCAGAGTCAGGCTTCGGGTTTGGGTTAGGTTAAAGTTTAGGTTTAATCCTCAAATTAGCATTAAGGTTAGAATTAGGGTTAAGGTAATGGATAGTGTTAGGTTTAGGGTTCAGGTTAGGTTTAAGATAGTGATAGTTTGAGGATTAGTCTTAGGGTTAGCATTAAGGTTATGGTTATCATTAGGGTAATTTATAAGCTTAGACCTAGGGTAGGGCTACGGTTATGTTTAAAATCGGGCTAGAATTAGGGTTAGGGTCAGGGTTAGGGGGAGGGTTACAGTTAGGATTAGGTTTAGGGTTTGAGCTAGGATTTTTGCTGTGGCTAAGGTTTATTTAGTGTTTTGTCTAAGTTTATGGTCAGGGTTAGTGTTACAGTTAGGGCGAGGGTTATCATTAGGATTAGGGTAATTTGATTAGATGTCAAGTTAAAGATAGGTTTATGTTTATGTTAGCTTTAGGTTTAGGTTTAGAATTAGGTTTAGGATTTGAGCTAACTTAGATTTAGTGTTAAGGTTTATGTTCACTATTAGCTCTAGGAATAGGTTTTAGTTTGGGGTTAGGGTACATTTACCTTTAGGTCTAGTGTTATCATTAGGGTAAAGTTTAGGTTTAGGGTAATGGGTAGGGTTCGAGCTAGAGTTTGGGCTATGGTTAAGGTTAGGATTAGGGCTGGCGTTAGAGCCATGGTTAGACCTTAGGTTAGTGTTAGGGTTAAGTTAAGTGTAATGGTTAGGGATTGAGCTAGTTTTAGGGCTAAGGTGAGGGTTAGGGTTAAGGTCAGGGCTAGGGTAGGGTTAGGGTTAGGTTTAGGGCTAGAGTTAGTATTAGTTTTACAGTTATGGTAAGTGTAATGGATAGAGTTAGAGCTAGGCTTTGGGCTATGTTTACAGATAGGATTAGGGCTAGAGTTAGTGAGGTTTAGAGTTTTGGCTAGGGTTATATTTAGGGTAAGGTTTAGGGTTTGAGCTAGAGTTAGGGCTAGAACAAGAGTTAGGGTTAGGTTTAGGGTTAGGGCTAGTTTTAGGGTTAGGGTTATGCTTAGGGTTATGTTTAGGCTGTAATTATGGGTAGGTTTTGTGTGAGGTTTAGGGCTTGTGTTAGGTATATGGGTAATTTAAGCGCTACAGTTATGTTTATGGCTAGATTTAGAGTTCGTCTGGTGTTAGGGTTAGTTTTTGGGTTAGGATAATGTTTAGAATTAGGGTTTTGTTAGGGTAAGTGTCAGGGTTCAGGTTAGGTTTAGATTTAGTGTTAGTCCAGAATGAGGACTAGGGTAGGTCTATGGATAGAGTGAGTGTTTGGTTTGGTTAAGGAATATTGTTAGGGCTAAGGCTAGGGATATGGCTACATTTAGGATTACGTTTAGGTCTATTGCTAGTGTTAGTGTTAGGTTTAGGGTTAGGGTTACTGGTAAGGCTAGTGTTATGTTTAGGATAAAATTTAGGGTCAGGTTTAAACCTAGCTTTAGTGTTAGGGTCAGAATAAGGGTAATGGTTAGTGTTTGGGTTAAGTTTAGAGCTAGAATGAGGGTTAAGGTTAGTACTCGGAATGGAGTTAAGGTTTGGGGTAGGCATAGAATTAGGGTTAGGACTAGGTTAGCTATAGGGTAACGGTTTGACTAAGTGTAAGACATAGGGTTAGAACTAGGATTAGGACTAGGGATAAGACTAGGGTTAGGGCCAGGGTTAGGGTTAGGGTTAAAGTTAGGTTTAAGCTTGAATTAGGTTTAGGTTTTGGTTAGGTTTAGGGCTATGGCTAATTTAAGAACTGGCATTACGATTAGGGCTAGTTTTAGGGTTAGGTCTAGGGTGAGGTCTAGTGTTAGGATTAGGTTTAGGGATAGGGTGATGTGTAGAACTAGGGTTAGTTTTAAGGTCGTAGTCAGTGTTAGTATTAGTTCTAGAGTTAGGGTTAGGTCTTAATATTAGGTCTAGGGTTAGGACTAGGTGTAGGGTTAGGTTTTGGTCAAGGTTAAAGTTTAGAGTCACTGCTATGGCTCTGTTTTACTTGAGGGCTAGGGCTAGCGTTAGGGCTAATTTTCAAATTAGAATTAGGGTTAGAGCTTGTGTTAGGGTGTGGTTTAGCATAGGTTTAGGGTTATATTTAGAGATAGGGTTAGATCTAGGTTTAGAACTACAATGAAGGTTAGGGCTAGGATTAGGTCTAGGGTCTGAATAATCATAAGGGATAGTGTAAGAACTAGGGCTAGTGCTAGGGTGAGAGTTAGATTTAGTCTTAGTGTTAGGTTTAGATATAGGGTTAGAATTATCTCTTAATTAGGGCTAGGATTAGAGCTAAGTTTAGTATTAAGACTGACCCTAGGTTTATGGCTAGGCTTATGTTTATGCTTATGGACAGATATGATGTTATGGCTAGCTTTAGAACTAGGGTAGGGTTTAAAATTAAGTTTAGTTCTATGGTTAGTTAGGTATTAGGTTTAGGATTAAGGCTAAGTTTAGCGCTAGGATTTGGGCTAGAATTTGTTCTAGTATTAGGGCTTCATTAGTGCTAGGGCTAATGTCAGGTCTAGGTTATGGTTAGAGATAGTTTTAGGGTTAAGCTTATTAGTGTTAAGATTAAATTTATGGATATGTTTAGGTTTAGGGTTCAGGTTAGTTTTATGGTAATGTACAGGTTTAGGGTTAGGAATAAATTCAGGGTTATCCTAGGGTTAGGTTTAGGATTAGGGTAATGGATAGGGTTACAGCTGGGGTTAGGGCTAGGTTTATTGTTAGGATTAAGGCTAGGGTTAGGGTTAGGTTTTGGGTAATGGCAAGGGTTAGGTTTATGGTTAGGATTAGGGTAAGTGTTAGAGCTAGAATTAGGTTTTTGGTTAGGGTTAAATTTAGTGTTAGGGCTCCGATTAGGGATAGGTTTTGGGTTAGATTAGGGCTAGATTTTGTGCTTCAGCTAATGTAAGAACTAAGGTTATGAGTAGAACTTGTTTTAGGGTTAAGGTTAGGGCTAGGTATAGGGTTAGGTTTAGGTATAGGTTTTGAGTGTTGTTCAGAGCCATGGTTAGTGTTAGGGTCAGAGTCAGGGTCAGGGTTTGTTTTAGGGTTAGGTATAGGACTCAAATTAGAGTTAGGTTTAGGGCTAGGTGTAGGTTTAGGGTTTGGTTTATTTTAAAGATTAGGTTTAGGGCTATGGCTTGGTTGTTGATTAGGGCTAGTGCTAGGTTAAGTATAGTTTTAGGATTAGCATTATTATTTAGCTTGTTTTAGTGAGAGGTTTAGCTTAGGGTTAGGGTTTGATTTAGAGTTACGCTTAGATATAAGATTAGGGCTAGTGCTTGGTTAGGGCTAATGTAATGGCAAGTGATAGGAATATGGTAAGGATAGTGTTAGCAATTAGAAATATGACTAGGGTGAGAGTTAGAGTTAGTCTTAGGGCTAGGGTTAGGTTGGGTTTAGGGGTAAATTAGGGCTAGGATTACGTCTAACATTTGTATTAGTGTTAGACATAGGTTTAGGTTTGGGGATAGGTTTAGGTTTTAGAGGAAGGGATGGGTTTAGAGCTAGTTTTAGAGTTATGTTGAAGGTTAGAATTTTGCTTAGTGCTAGGGTTATGGTTTGGTTTAATAATAAGTCTAGGTTTAGGATGTGGGCTCGTGTTTGTTTTAGGGTTATGGCAAGAATTAGGCCTAGGGCTAGTATCAGGTCTAGGCTTACATTAGGGATAGATTGAGGGTTAGATTTATGGCTAGGTCTAGTGTAAGGGTTAGGTTTAGGGTAAGGGTGAGGTTTAGAGCTAGGGGTATTATTATAGGTAGAATTAGGTTTCAGGTTTGATTTATGTTTGGGTTTAGGTTTAGACTTGAATTAGTATTAGGTTTTGGTTAGGGTAATGATAGGTTTAGGTTTAGGGTTCATGTTAGGTGTAGGGTAATTGATAGGGTTAGAGTTAGCAAAAGGGTTAGGGATAAGCCTATGGTTATGTTTGTGTTAAGATTGAAGCATGATTTGTGGTTTGGATGAGGGCTAGGTTTTGTGTTAGGGTTAGGACAAGTTTTAGAGATAGTGATAATGTCAGGTTTAGGGTTTCAGCTATGGATAGTTATATGGTTAGATTCATGGCTAGGTCTAATATTAGGTTTAGGGTAAGGGCCATGTTAAGGGTAAAGTGTATTTTTAGGGTCAGGGTCAGGATTCAGTTTTGTGTTAGGTTAATAATTAGGATTACACCTCAAATTAGCATTAGGGTTACAATTAGCCTTAGGTTAATGGATAGGTTTGGGTTTAGGATTTAGGTTAAGATAGGGTAATTGGTAGGGTTAGGGTTAGTGAGAGGGTTAGGGTTAGGCCTAGTGTTTGCATTTGGATCAGGGTTATATTTAGGGTAATGAATAGCATTAGAGCTAGGGTTAAGCCTAGGGTTTTGGATAGAAATAGGCTAGAGTTAGGGTTAGGGTTAGGACTAGGGATATGTTTCGGTTTAGGGTACAGGATATGTTTTGAGGTAGGGTTAGAGCTAGGGTGAGTGTTAGGTTTAGGATTATGTCTAGGGTTAGATTTATGGTTAAGTTTAGGGTTAGTGATAGGGTTAGGGCTAAGGTTATCTTTAGAGTTAGGTTAATGGACAGGGTTAGATATCAGGTTAGGATTAGGCATAGTTTTAGGTTTAGGGTTAGTGTTAGGGTTAGGGCTAAGATTATCATTTGAGTTAGGGTTATGGATAAGGTTAGATTTCATGTTAGGGTTGGGGTAATTTTAGGTTTAGGGTTAGTGTTAGGGTTTGGGCTAGGGTTAGTGTCAGAGTAAGGGTTAGCTTTTTATCTAGGGTTAAGGCTACAATGAGGATTAGATTTAGGGTTATGTGTAGTATTAGGTTTACAATTAGGATTAGAGCTAGGTTTATCATTAGGGTTAAGGTTCGGTTTAGGGTAATGGATAATTGTAGAATAGTATTAAGGCTAGTTTTAACATTATGATTAGGCTAGGATTAGGTTTAGGTTTATGGATAGGGCTAGGGTTATGTTTAATGTTTGATTTTGGGTTTTACCTAGGGTTAAGATTAAGGCGAATTTTAAGGTTAGCATGAGGGTTAGGCTTAGGATAAGGAATAGGTTTAGGTTAGGATTATGGTTACACTTTGGGCTAGATTTAGGCCTAGGATTAGGGCTAGGTTTTTTGTTAGGTTTAGAGCTAGTTTTAGTGCTATGGTAAAGTAAGGGTTATGTTTATCAGTATGGCTAGGCCTAATGGTAGATTTAGGTTTCGGTTAGCGTCAGTTTTATAGCTAGGATTAGTGTTAGTGTCTGGGTCTGTCTTTGGATAAGGGTTAGGGTTAGGGCAAGAGCCAGAATTAGGATTGGTTAGGTCTAGAGGTAAGGTTGGTGTTTGGCTTAGGTTAAGGGTTATCATTATAGATAGGGCTATGTTTTTGTTTTGGTCTTTGTTAAAGATATGTCTGGATTTAGGATTAGATTTAATCTAGGTCTAGTATTAGGGTTATGTTTAGATATAGGGTTATGGGTAGGGCTAGTGTTATGGTTTGTTTTACATTGAGGGTCAGAATAAGGGTCAGGGATAGGGTTATAATTTGAGTTATGGTTATAACAAGAATGAGTGCTAGGGTTAGGACTAGTAATAGGGTTAAATTTTGGGTTAGACTGAGGATTAGTTTTAGGACTAGGGTTAGCTTTAGGGTTGGGGTTTGGCTAGGGTAAAGATAAGGTTAGATCTAAATTAGTTCTAGGGTTCGGGTTAGGTTTAGGGCTAGTGTTAGGGTTAGGGTTAGGTTGAAAGCTAGGGTTAGGTCTCAGATTTGGGCTAGGTTTTGGTTAGCATTAGTTTCAAGATTATCGTTAGTGTATGATCTAGGGTTTTGATTAGAACTAATGTTAGAATTAGGGTCAGGACTATGTCGCATGTTAGAGTAAGTTTTAGGTTTAGGGTGATGTTTAGAGGTAGGGTTAGTGTTAATGTCAGAGACAGGTTCAAAAGTAGTTTTAGGGTTAAGATTATGAGTAGAATTAGGGCTAGTCTTAGGGCTAGAGTTAAAGTTAGGCTTTGGTTTAGGTAAAAGTTTAGGGTTAGTTTTTTTGTTCAGTTTTGTTTTAGGGCTAACCCTTTGATTAGGGCTAGCTTTAGGATTAGCATTAGGGTAAGGACTAGTGTTAGGGTGAAGTTTAGGTGTAGAATTAGGGTTATATTTAGTGTTAGGTCTAGGTCTAGGGTTAGGGCAAGGTTTAAGGTCAGGGCTAGTGTTATTATAGACTATGGCTAGGAATAAGGTTACAGTAAGTGATAGGGTTAGAATTAGGGCTAGGGCTAGGGCGGAGTAGTCTTGAAGCTAGGATTAGGATTAGGTTGAAAATTCGTGAGAGTGTTATTGTTGAGGTTAGTCCTAGAGTTAAAGTTAGGGCTAGCGTTAGTGTTAGGGTTAGGGTTTGGGTTAGGTTTAAGGTAAGCAATGGGGTTATAACTAGGTTTAGGGATAGGGAATATGTTAGAATTAGGGTTAGGGTTATGATTAAGGCTAGGTTTTGGTCTAGGATGAGAGCTAGTGTTCGTGTTAGGGTTAGGGCTACAATTAGGGCTAGGGTTAATGTCAGGTCTAGGGTTACAGATAGGAATATATTTTGAGTTATGTTTATGGTTAGGTCTAGTGTAAGGGTTAGATTTAGAGTAAGGGTCAAGTTTACTGCTATGTGTATTATTAGGGTCAGTGTACAGCTTATTGTTTGGTTTAGGTTTAAGATCCGAATTAGCATTAGTGTTAGAGTTAGGGTTAGGATAATGAATAGGCTTAGGTTTAGGGTTCAGGTTAGTTTTAGGTCAATGGATAGGTTTAGGGATTGTGATAGGCTTAGGGTTAAGCCTAGGCTTAATCTTATGGTTAGGATTATAGTTAGGGTAATGGATAGAATTAGAACTAGGATTAGGGCTAGGGTTATGGTTAGGATTAGGGCTAGGGTTAGGGTAGTGGATATAATTAGAGCTATGGTTAGGTCTATGGTTAAGGTTAGGATTAGGGCTAGTGTTAGGTTAGGTTTTGAGATAGGACTTGGGTTATGTTAAGGGTAAATTTGAAGCTTTGAGCTAGGGTTAGGTCTAAAGCAAGGCTTAGGGTTAGGGTTAGGGTAGAGTTAAATTTAGGGTTATGCTTAGGGCTATGTTCAGACCTAGGATTAGGGCTAGATTTTGTGCTAGTTTAGGCCTAGGGTTAGGGCTATGGGTACTGTAAGAAATAGGGTTATGATTAGGGCTATTTTTACAGTTAGGGTTATGGCTAGGTGTAGTTTAGGTCTAGGTTTTGGGTGAGTGTCAGGTTTAAAGCTAGGTTCAGTGTTAGAATCAGGGTCAGTTTTTGGGATATGTTTAGGGTTAGTGTTAGAGCCAGAATTAGCACTAGGTGTAGGTGTAGGAGTAGGGTAAGTATTTGTTTTATATTAAGAGTTATTGTAGGGCTAGTGCTAGGTTTTTGTTTAAGAATAGGGCTAGAGTTAGGGTTAGCTTTGGGTCTAGTTCTTGTGTTAGGCTTAGATATAGGTATAGGGTTACCAGTAGGGCTAGTGTTATGATTTGGTTTAGGGTTACAGTCAGGTTTAGACCTAGGGTTACTCTTAGGGTCAGATGAGGGTCAGGGTTAGGTTTAGAGGTAGAATGAGGGCTAGGGTTAAGACTAGTAATATAGTTAGTGTTTAAGTTAGGCTAAGGATTAGGATTAGAACTCAGATTAGCTTTTGGGTTAGGGTTTGGCTTAGTGTAAGTAATAGGGTTTGAGTTAGGGATAGGGCTAGTGTTAGGGTTAGAGTTAGGACTATTATTAGGGTTAATCCTAGGGTTAGGGTTCGGATTAGGGGTAGAATTTGTGTTAGGGTTAGGGCTATGGATAGGACAATGACAAATGTATGAACTAGGGTTTTGATAAAGGCTAGTTTTAGGATTAGGTTAAGTCTAGATGTAGTGTTATTAGTTATTAATGTAAGGGTGATTTTTAGAGCTAGGATTAGTGTTTCGGTCAGTGTCAGCATCAGGGTTAGTTTTAGTCTTAGTTTTAGGGCTATTTGTAGTGTTAGCATTTGATTTAGGTTAAGGGTTAGGATTAGGTCTATGGCTTGTTTTTGGTTTATGGCTAGTGCTACGGATAGGGCCAGTTTTATGATTAGCATTATGGATATGGGTAGTGTTAGGGTTTGGTTTAGGCTTATTGTTAAAGTTAAATTTTAGAGTTAGTTTTAGATTCAGAGTTAGGCTTAGATCTAGGGTTAGGAATAAGGCAAAGGGTAGAACTAGGACTAGGGCTAGGGCAAGAGTTAGAGTTAGTCTTATGGCTAGGTTTAGCGTTAGGATAGGATTAAATAAAGGTTATAATTAGCATTAGGCTTTGGGTTAGGCCTAGGTTTAGGGCAATGGTTAGAGTTAGGTTCTGTGTTAGGGTTAGGGCAAGGTTTAGGGCAATGGTTAATGTAAGAACTAGGGTTAGTTTTAGTGTTAGGATATGTGTTAGATTTGGTGTTAGGGTTAGGTTTAACGTTAGGGTGATATGTTTAGCTAGGTTTTATATTAGGATAGGAGTCAGGGTCAGGTGGAGTGTTAGGGTTAGTGTTAGGACTCGAATTAGGGTTAGGGTTACTTTTAGGGTTCAATTTAAGATGAGGGTGGTGTTTAGAGCTAGGGTGAGTGTTAGAATATGAGTCAAGGTCAGGGTTGGTGTTAAGGTTATGGTTAGGACTTGAATTAGGGCTAGGGTTAGGTCTAGTTGTAGTGTTAGTGTTTGGTTTAAGTTATGGTTTAGGGTTAAGGCTAAAACTTGGTTTTGTTTTAGTCCTAGGGTTAGATTAGGGCTAGTGTTAGTGTTAGGCTTAGGCTTAGTGATTGGGTTTGGGTTAAATTTGGATATAGAGTTAGATCTAGAGCTAGGGACAGAACTAAGGATAGGGCAAGTGTTATGGCTAGGTTTAGGGTTATGGTAAAGGTTAGGGTTATAACTAGTGATAGGGCTAGGGTGCGAGTTAGTCTTAGGTCTAGGGTTAGGGTTAGGTTTAGAGATAGGGCTCAATTAGGGCTAGGATTAGGGCTTGATTTAGTGTTTAGTTTAAGCCTAGGGTTAGGGTTAGGGTTTAGAGTTTAGGTTTAGAATTAGGCCAAATTTGGGGTAAGGGATGGCTTTTTAGCTATGTTTAGAGGTAGGGTGAAGATTATAATTAGGATTAGGACTATGATTATTGTTAGCATTATGATAAAGGCTAGGTTTATGGCTAGGATGAGGGCTAGGGTACTTTTTTTTAGGGTTAGGGCTACGATTAGTGCTAGGGCTAATTTCAGGTCCAGAATTATAGTTAAAGATAGTTTTAGGGTTAGGATTATGAGTACGAGTATTTGAAGTGTTAAGTTTAGGGTTAGTGTCAGGTTTAGAGCTAGGGGTATTATTAGGGTCAAGTTCTGAGTTAGGGTTTGGGATAGATTAAGGTTTAAATTTAGGGCTCGAATTAGCATTAGGGTTTTTGTTATGGTTATGGTTATGGTAATGGATACAGTTAGAAATCAGTTCAGGGCTAGGGGCATGGTTATGATTAGGGCTAGGTTTGGGTTAAGTTAGTGCTAGGGTTAGGGTTATGGCTAATGTAAGTACTAGGGTCATGATTATGGCTAACTTTAGTGTTTTAGGGCTAGGTTTAGTGTTAGGTTTATGGTTAGGATTAGGGTGATGTTTAGACCACGGGTTAGTGTTATAGTCAGAGTAAGGGTCAGGGTTAGCTTTACAGTTTGGTTTAAAACTCGAATTAAGGAAGGGGTTAGGGCTAGGTGTAGGGTTAGGGTTTGGTCTAGGTTAAGGGTTAGGGTTAGAGCTTTAGCTCAGTTTAGTTTTAGGGCTAGGGTTAGGGGTAGGGCAAATTTTAGGATTAGTGTTAGGGTTAAGGCTAGTGTTAGAATTAGGCTTAGGCTTCAGTTTAGGGTTAAATTAAGAATTAGGTTTTTATCTAAGGTTAGTGCTAGGGCTAAGGATAGGGCAAGGGTTAGGACTAGGATTTGGCATAGGGTTAGTTTTATGGGAAGGGAGAGGATTAGAATGAGGGATAGGGCCATTGTGAGAGTTAGAGTTATTCTAAGGGCAAGGATTAGGGTTAGGGTTAGGGATAGGGATAAATTACAGCTAAGGATATAGTTATGGCTAGGGTTAGAGCTAGTTTTAGAATTAGTATCAGTGTTTGGGTTAGTTTTAGGCATAGGCATCGATTTAGGTTTAGATTTAAAGTTAGTTTTCAATCTAGTGTTAAAGCTAAAGGTAAGTATAGGGCAATTGTGAAAACAAGGGTTAGGGTTAGGGTTACGTTTAGGGTGAGGGATGCGATTTTGGCTAGGTTTAGGGCTAGGGCAAGGGTTAGTATTAGGGTTAGGGCAGAGTTAGTATTAGGGTTATGATTAAGGCTAAGTTTATGGCTAGGATAAGGTTTAGGCTTTGTGTTATCATTAGGGATATTATTAGGGCTATGGCTAATGTCAGTTCTAGGGTTACAGTTAGGGCTAGATTTAGTGTTAGGTTTGTGGCTTGGTCCAGTATAAGTTTTAGGTTTAGGGTAAGATTCAGGTTTATATCAAGGGTTATATTTAGGGTCAGGGTCAGGTTTATGGTTTCGGTTATGTTAGGGTTTCAGTTTAAGGTAATGACAGGGTTAGTTTTAGGGTTTAGGTTTGGTTTAGTGTAATGGATAGGGTTAAGATTAGGCCTAGGGTTAGCTTAGGATTAGGGTTACTGATAGGGTAATAGATAGATTTAGACCTAAGTTTAGAGCTAGGTTTATGTATAGGATTAAGGCTAGTTTGGGGTTAGGGTTAGGTTTAAGTTTAGGGTTAAAGCTAGGTTTAGGACTCGGATTAAGGCTAGGTTTTGGGTTAGGTTAGGGTTAGTGTTAAGACTATGGCTAATCTATGAAGTAGGGTTATGATTAGCACTAGTTATATGGTTAGGGATAGGGCTAGGTGTAGTGTTAGGTTGAAGTTTACGGTGATGATGATGTTTAGAGCCAGGGTTAGTGTTAGGGTCAGGGTTATTTTTCGTGTTAGTGTTAGGACTAGAATTAGAATATGGTTAGGGCTAGGTGTAGGCTTAGAGTTTGGTTTAGGTTAAGGATTAGGGTTATGGCTATGACTCGGTTTGTTTTAGGGCTAGAACTAGGATTAGAGCTAGTTTTAGGATTAGATTTAGCATTAGTGCTAGTGTTAGTTTTAGGTTTAGGCATAGGGTTCAGGTTAGATTTAGAGTTAGGGTTAAATCTAGGATTATGACCAGGGCTATAAATAGGACTAGGGTTACACAAAGGATTAGGGCTAGGATTATGGTTCTAATAAGGGATAGATATTGATTTAGAACTAGGGTTAGGTTTAGGGTGAGAATTAGAGTTAGTCTTTGGGCTAGAGTTAGGGTTAGGATTAGAGATAGGGATAAATAAGGGCTACAATTAGGGCTAGAGTTAGTTTTAGGTTTAGGCATAGGTATGGGTTAGGGATAAAATTAATGCTATGTTCCGGGCTAGATAAGGGTTAGGGTTTGTGTTAGGGTTAGGGATAGGATTAAGGCTAGGCTTAATATCAGGTCTATGGTTAAGGTTAGGAATAGTATTAGAGTTAAGTTTATGGCTAGGTATAGTATAAGGGTTAGGTAGGGTAAGAGGGTTATAGCTAGGGGAATTATTAGGGTCACGCTCAGTTTTACGGTTTGGTTTAGGTTTGAGGTTAGGTTAGGTTAGGGCTCAAATTAGCATTATGGTTATGATTACCATAATGATTGGGTTAGGTTTAGGGTTCAGAGTAGCTTTAGAGTAATTGCTAGTTTTTTGGGAAAGCGATAGGTTTAGGGTTAAGCCTAGGGGTAGCATTATGGTAATGGTTATTTTTATGGTAATGGATACAGTTAGAATTAAGGTTAGGGCTAGGGTTATGGTTAGGATTAGGTTTGTGTTAGGGTTAAGGTGACTGTCAGAACTAGGATTAGGTTTAGGATTATGTTTAGTGTAAGGGTTTGGTTCTGAGGTATGATTACAGCTAGGCTGAGAGTTAAGTTCAGAGTTAGGTCTAGGGATAGGAGTATGGTAAGTTTTGGGTTAGGGTTGGTGTTAGGTTTAGACCTAGTTTTAGTGTTAGGGTCAGAATAAGTGTCAGGGTTAGGGATAGTATTTTAGATAGTGTTAGAGCTAAAATGAAGGCTAAGGTTAGGACTATTAAAAGGGTTAGGATTTTGGTTAGTCTGAGGACTATGGATAAGTCTAGGGTTACTCTTAGGTTTAGGATTTCACTTAGGGTAAGGGATTGATTTATTCTAAGATTAGGGCTAAGGTTAGGGTTAGAGTTAAAGCTAGGTTTATGGCTCGGTTTAGGGCTAGATATGCATTAGGGTTAGAGCTAGGATTAGGGCAACGGCTAATGTAAGAACTAGGGTTTCCATTAGGGTTAGTTTTAGGGTTAGGGTTCGGTGTAGTTTGAGTGTTAGTGTTAGGTTTAAGGTTAAGGTGATATTTATAGCTACGGTTCTTGTTAGTATAGGAGTCAGGGTCAGGGTTAGTTTTAGGGTTAGCGTTAAGAGTCAAATTAGAGCTATTGTTAATATCAGTGTTCGGTTTGAGTTTAGGGCAGTGTATATAACTAGGGTGAGTGGATCAAGATTATTTTTAAAGTGAGGCTTAATTCTCGAATTAGGGCTAGGTTTAGATCTAGGTGAAGTGTTAGTGTTTGGTTTAAGTTAAGGTTTAGGGTAAGGTCTATTGCTCGGTTTTGGTTTACTGCTAGGATTAGGGTTAGGGCTAGTTTTATGATTATCCTTATGGTTAGGGCTAGTGTTAGTGTTAGGCTTAGGCTTAGGTTTAATGTTAGATTTAGAGTTAGGGTTAGGTTGGGACTAACTTGAGGGCAAGTATTGGGGCTAGTGTTAGGTTTATGGTAGCAGATAGGGATAGAACAAGGGATAGGGATAGGGCTACGGCAAGAGTTAGAGTGACTCTTAGGGCTAGCGATAGGATAGGGTTATAGGTAGAGCTAAATTAGGACTAGGATTAGGGCTAGGTTCTGTGTTTAAGCCTAGGGTTAGGGTTAGGGTTAGGTTTAAATTTAGGGTAAGGAATGATATTATCAGTAGATTTAGAGGTAGGGTGAGGCTTAGAATTAGGTTTAGGTGTAGGGCTAGAGTTAGGGTTATGATTAACGATAGTTTTAGGACTAGGATGAGGGCTAGGTGTGTTTTTAGAATTAGGGCTAGGGCTAATTTTAGTTCTGGAATTATGCTTAGAGATAGTTTTAGGATGAGGTTTATGGCTACATTTAGGCTAAGGGTTAGGTGTTGGGTTACAGTCAAGTTTCGATTAGGGGTATTATTAGGGTCAAGGTCTGGGTTAGGGTTTGGGATAGGTTAAGGTTTCAAGTTTGGGCTTGAATGAATTTTAGGATTAGGATTAGGGTAATGGGAGGGTTATATTTAGGATTCATGTTAGGTTAAGGATAATGAAATGGTTAGAATTCGAAATAGGGTTAGGTTTATGCCTAGGGCTAGATTTATGGTTAGGATTTGATCTAGGGTTAGGCTTAGGGTTATGGTTAGGGCTAGGGTTATTGTTAGGGTTATCTTTAAGGTTAAAGCTAAGGTAGGGCTTGGATTAGGGCTAGGTTTGTGATAGGTTAGGGCAGTGGCTAATGTAAGAACTAGTGTAATGATTAAGACTAATTTTATGGTGTAGTTTTAGGGTTATTTTTAGTGTTAAAGTTAAGTTTATAACTAGGGTTACTGTTAGTGTCACTGACAGTGCTCGGGTAAGATAATGGTTGGGGTTAAAGGCAGAATTAGGACCACTGTTAGGTCTAGAGGTAGGGTTAGAGTTTGGTTTAAGTTAAGGGTCATTGTTAAGGCTAGGTCTATTTTGTCTTTAGGACTAAAGCTATAGTTATGGCTAGATTTAGGAGTAGGTTTAGGTCTAGGGCTAGTGTTAGGGTTAGTTTAGATATAAGGTTACCAGTAGGGCTAGTGTTAGGTTTTGGTTTAGGTTAAGGTTTAGATTTAGACCTACGATTAGTGTTAGGGTCAGAACAATGGTCAGGGATAGGGTTAGGGTTTGGGATTTGGTTACATCTAGGATGAAGGCTAGGGTTTGGACTAGTTATAGAGTTAGACTTCGGTAAGGCTATAGATTAGTGCTAAGATTACGGTGAGCATTAGGGTGAGGTTTGGCTTAGGGTAAGAAAAAGAGTTAAAGCTAAGGTTAGGATTATATTTAGGTTAGGTTTAGGGTTAAAGCTTGTGTTAAGCCTTGGATTAGGGCTAGTTTTGTACTAGGTTTAGGGCTAGTGTTATGGTTACAGCTATTGCAAGAATTAGGGTTACTATTTGGGTTAGTTTTAGGGTTAGGTTTAGGGCTAGGTCTAGTGTTAGGTTTAGGTTTAAGGTTAGGGTGATGTTTAGAGCTAGTTTTCGTGTTTGGATATGAGTCAGGGTCATGGTTATGTATAGGGTTAGGATTAGGTGTCAAATTAGGGCTAGGGTTAGTGCTGGTGTAGTGTTAGGGTTTGTTCTAGGGTAAGGGTTAGTGTTAGGGGTATGGCTCTGTTTTGTTTTAGGGCTTGGACTAGGGTTAGGGCTATTTTAGAATTAGCATTAGGGTTAGAACTAGTTTCAGGGTTAGGCTGAGGCATCGGTTTATTGTTGGTTTTAGACATAGGTTTTGATCTAGCGTTAGTCCTAGGGCTAAGAATAGTGCAAGGGTTACGACTAGGATTAGAGCTTGGGTTAGGGTTATAATAAGTATAGGGTTATAAGTAGGGAAAGGTATTGTCTGAGAATTATAGTTAGACTTAATTCTATGGTTTGGGTTAGCGTTAGGAATAGGGCTAAATTAGGACTAGGATAAGGGCTAGGTTTAGTGTTAGTGCTAGGGCTAGAGTTAGGGTTAGGGTAAGGTTTAGGGATTAAGCTATGGTTAGGGCTAGTGGAAGTGTTAGGTTTAGTGTTAGGTCTGGGTTAGGGTTATGATTATGGTTATGATTAGGGTTGGGTTTAGGGCTAGGGTCTTCATTAAGGTTAGGGTTAGTTTTAGAGTAATGTATTGTATTAGATGTTAGATTAGGTTTAGGGTTAAGTTTAGGTTATGGTTAAATATAGGTTTAGGGATAGGTTTAGTTTTGAATTATGGTAAGGTTTAGGGTTAAGTTTATGGCAAGGTTTAGGTCTAGGGTTAGGTTGAGGGTTAGGTTTATGATTAGGGTTAGGGATAGGGTTAGGTTTAGGGCTAGGGTTATCATTAGGGTTAGGGTTAGGGTAATGTTAGTGTTAGAACTAGTGTTAGTATTAGTTTTAAGGTTAGGATTAGGGCTAATATTAGGTTTTTGTTTAGGAATAGAACTTGGGTTATGTTTAGGATAAGGGTTAGGCTCTGAGCTAGAGTTATGTGTAATGTGAGGGTTAGGTTTAGGGCTACATTTAGGATCATGGTTATGCTTAGGGTAGGTTAGGCCTCAGATTAGGGCTAGGTTTTGTGTTAGGTTTAGGCCCAGGGTTAAGGCTATGTGTAATGACAGATCTAGGGTTCTGATTAGAGCTAGTTTTAGGGTTAGAGTTATGGCTATGTCTAGTGTTATGTTAACGTTTTCAGTTAGATTCAGTTTTAGAGCTAGGCTTAGTGTTAGTGTCAGTGTTCAGGCTTAAGTTAGTTTTAAGGTGAAAGCCAGAATTAGGACTAGAGTTAGGTCTAGGGATAGGGTTAGTGTTTGCTTTAGGTTAAGGATTATATTAGGGCTAGGTCTCAGGTTTTTTTTTTTTTTTTTTGGTCTAGGTCTAGAGTTATGGCTATAGTAAGGATTAGGCTTAGGTCTAGGGCTAGAGTTAAGGTTAGTTTACTGGTAGGGCTAGTTTTAGAGTTTGGTTTCGGGTGAGGAAGATTTAGACCAAGGGTTTGTGTTAGGGTAAGGATTTGAGTTAGGGTTAGAGCTAGAATGAGGGGTATATTTAGGAGTAGTAATAGGATTAGGGTTTGGATTATGCTATGGATTAGGATGAGGACTAAGGTTAGCATTATGGATACGGTTTGGCTTAGGGTAAGTGATAGTGTTAGAGCTAGGTATAGGGCTAGGTTTAGGGTTAGGGTTAGGGCTAAGGCTAAGTTTAGGTTTACGTTTAGGTTTACTTCTCTTGTTAGGGCTCAGATTAGGCCTACTTTTTCTGTTAGCTTTAGGACTAGGGTTAGGGCTATGGCTAATATAAGAACTAAGGTTATGATTAGAGTTAGTATTTGATCTAGATCTAGTGTTAGCGCTATCTTTAGGATTAGTGTGATATTTAGAACTAACATTAGTGTTAGAATATAAGTCAGGGTCAGGGTTAATTTTAGGACAAGGACCTGAATTAGAGCTTGAATGTTATGACTAGGTTTAGGGTTAGGGTTTGGTTTAGGTTAACCTTTAGGGTTAGGACAGTGTCTCGGTTTTATTTAAGGGATAAGGCTAAGTTTACGGCTGGTTTTAGGATTAGCAATCATGTTAGGTCTAGTTGTAGGTTTAGATTAGGCTTAGGGTTAGTGTCAAATGTAGACTTATGGTTAGATCTAGATTAGGGTCTATGGCTAGGGTTAGGGCTAAGGTTAGGTGTTGCATTACGTTTATTGTAATGGATAGGGTTAGAACTAGAAATAGTGCTGGGGGAGAGTTAGAGTTAGTCTTAGGCCAAGGTTAGGGGTAGAGGTATGGTTAGGGCTAAATTAGGGCTAGGATTAGGGCTAGGGTTAGTGTTAGGGTTATGCCTATGGTTAGGGCTAGAGATATGGGTAGTGTTGGGGTTAGGTTTAGTGATAGGGTTAGGGGCAATGATTGGGTTATACCTAAATTCAGGTATAGGGTGAGGGTTAAAATTAGTAATAGGACAAGAGTTAGGGTTTGGGTAAAGATTAAGGCTAGGTATAGGCCTAAGATGAGGACTAGTGTTTGTGTTAGTGTTAGGGCTAGGATTAGGACTGGTGCTAATGTCAAGTATGAGTTTATGGTTATGGTTAATTTTAGGGTTAGGTTATGGCTAGGTCTAGTGTAAGGGTTAAGTTTAGGTTAAGGGTCAGGTTTAAAGCTAGGTGTAATATTAAGGTCAGGGTTTGAGTAGGGCTTGGTTTAGGTTAAGATTTAGGGTTAAGGCTTGAATTAGCTTTAGGGATAGGGTTAGGGTGTGGGTTAGGGTAATTGATAGGGTTAGGTTAAGGGTTCTGGTTAGGTTTAGATTAAGGAATAGGGTTAGTGTCAGCAATAGTGTTAGCGTTAGGCCTAGGACTAGCATTCAGGTTAGGCTTATCTTTAGGGTAATGGATATGGTTAGAAGTAAGGTTACGGCTAGGGTTAAGGTTAGAATTAGTGATAGGTTTAGGTTTAGTCCTAGGGTTAGAGTCAGGGTTAGTTTTGTGGTAAGTGTTAGCATTTGAGCTAGGATCAGGGCTAGTGTGAGGGTTAGGTTTAGAGTGAGGTCTAATGTTAGGTTTAGTGTTAGGGTAATGTTTAGATTAAAGTTAGAGTTTGAGTTAGAATTAGGGTTAGGGCGAGGGTTAGGTTTAGGGTTAGGTCTAGGCTCATGGTTAGGGTTACAATAGAGTTAGTCTTTACGTTAGGTTTACGGCTAGGATAAGGGCAATATTTTGTGTGAGGTTTATGGCCTCATTAGGGCTATGGGAAATGTAAGAGCTAAGGATATGGTTATGGCTAGTTTTAGGGTTAGGGTTATGGATAAATCCAGTGTCCTAGTTAGGTTTTGGGTTAGGATAAGATTTAGAGCTAGGGTTTGATTTGGGGTAACTGTCATTGTCGGGTTAGGGTTAGGCTAAGGTTGAGGGCCAGATTTATGGCTAGCGTTTGGTCTAGGGATAGAGTTAGTCTTTACGTTAGGTTAACGGTTATTGTTAGGGCTAGTGCTAGGTTTTTATTTAGGGCTAAGTCTAGATTTATGACTCTATTTAGGGTTAGGTTTGGTCTAGTGCTAGTGTTACTGTTAGATTTAGGTATAGGTCTACCAGTAGAGGTAGGGGTAGTGTTTGCTTTGGGGTTAGTGTCAGGTTTAGACCTAAGCTTAGTGTTATGTTCAGAATAAGGGACATGGTTAGAGTTAGGGTTAGAGCTAGAATGAGGGCTAGGATTAGGACTAGTAATAGAGATATGGTTTGGGATAGCGTTAGTGAGATTTAGGCCTAGGTTTAGGGCTAGGGTTAGGGTTAGCATTAGGGTTAGTGTAAGGTATGATGTTACAGCTATGTTTGGTGCTAGGATAATGGATAAATTTAGGGTAAGGGCTAGGGTTAAAATTAGGTTAGGATTAAGTCTAGGCTTAGAACTAGGATTAAAGATAGGGATAGGGCTAATGTCAGGTCTGGGTTTTAGGTTAGGCTAGGGTTAGGTTTAGGGCCATGGTTTGAAAAACCAGCCTCTATCTCGGAGCAAAGCCTGTCCAAGGAAGGGACATGGCCTTTGTCTTTGGAAAAACCCACAAAGCACTCCTAGGCACATTCCCACCCTGCTAAGTTGTTTATCTACAAATAACAGGAGAGATCTGCTGCACCAGGTGTCCCTGACTCAGTCAGGCTAGGTGGGGATCCATAGCAGCCCCCTAGCAGCCACCAATCAGCATGAGACAGGGAAATACCTGGGATGTCAGATAACCCTTCCAGGAGTTTATGGTGGTTAATAACAAGTTGGGAAACCATGTAGTTCAGCACGTACACCCCTCTTGGCTTAAACCAATCAGTTCAAATGAATACCCCTTTTGTACTGACCAATCACCCCTACCCAACTTGTTCCCACCAGTGAATGTGCTAATCATGTTTTAGAGTTGTTTAGGGTTAGGGTTAATGTTAGTGTTACGGTTGGGTTAGGGTTAGGATTAGTGTTCAGGTTAGGGTTAGGTTTAGTGTTAGAGTTAGTTTTATAGTTAGGGTTAGAGTTAGGTAAGGGTTAGGTTTAGGGAAAGGTTCGGGTTAGGGTTGTGATTTGGTTTAGGGTTTTTGTTAGGGTTAGAAATAGGATTAGTGTTTGCGTTAGGTTTAGGGTTAAGGTGTTCGTTTGTGTTAGGGTTACTGTTAGATTTATGGTTAGGGTTCATGTTAGGGTTAGGCTAGGTATAATGTTAGGGTTAGGTGTAAATTTTTGCTTATTGTTACAGTTAGTGTTACAGCTAGGGTTAAGTTTAGGGTTAGGTTTAGTGTTTCACTTAGGGTTACAGTTAAGTTTAGGGTTTGTTTAAGGGTTATGGTTATAGTTAGTGTTAGTGTTAAAGTTACGGTTAGTGTTAGAGTTAGTGTTAGTTTTAGGGTTAGGGTTAGGGTTACTGTTAGTGTTAGGGTTACTGTTAGACTTAAAGTTAGAGTTAGGTTTAGGGTTAGTGTTAGGGCCAGGCTTTCAGTTAAGGTTAGGGTTAGGGTTGGAGATTGCTTTAGTGTTAATATTAGGGTTAGGGTTACGATTAGTGCTAGGGTTAGTTTTAGGGTTTGTGTTAAAGTTAGGTTTATGGTTACTGTTAGGATTAAGGTAAGGTTTTGGGTTGTGGTTAGGATTAGTGTTAGGTTTAGGGTTAGGTTTAGGGTTAGTGATATGGTTAGTGTTCGATTAGGGTTAGTGTTAGGGTTAACATTAGGTTTAGGGTTGGTTATGGTTAGTGTTAGGGTTACGGTTAGGTTTAGTTTTAGTGTTAATGTTAGGAATAGTGTTAGTGATAGAGTTAGGGTTAGAGTTAGGGTTAGTGTTAGGGTTAGGTTCATATTAGGGTTAAGGTTCATTGTAGGGTTATGATTAGGGTTAGTGTCAGTGTTAGGGTTATGTTTAGGGTTAGGGTAGTGTTAGGTTTAGGTTAAGGGTTAGGGTTAGTGTTAGTGTTTTGGTTATCTTAGATATAGGGTTAATGCTACTTTTATGATTAGAGTTAGGGTTAGGGATAGTGTTACATTTAGTGTTAGGGTTCATGTTAGGGTTAGGGTTAGTGTTAGGTTTAGTGTTATGTTTAGGGTTAGTGTTAGGGTATGGGTTACGTTTAAGGTTAGGTAAGAGTTAGGGTTAGGGTTGTGGTTTGGTTTAGGGTTTGTGTTAAGTTTAGGGTTAGGGTTTGTGTTCGGATTAGGGTTAGGGTGTGGGTTTTAGTTAGGGTTAGAGTTAGGGTTCAGCTCAGGGTTCTTGTTAGGGTTAGGGCTAGGTTTATTGTTAGGGTTACGTGTAAATTTTCAGTTAGCATTTGGTTAGTTTTATGGTAAGAGTTAGGGTTTGGTTAAGGATTAGTGTTTTGCTTAGGATTAGAATTTGGTTTAGGGTTTGTATTAGTGTTAGGGGTAGGGTTAGGGTTAGGGTGAGGTTTAGTGTTAGGTTTAGGTTTAGGCTTAGGGTTAGGGTTAGTGTTAGGGTTAAAGTAAGGGTTATGATTAGGGTTAGTGTCAGAGTTAGGGTTAGGGATAGGGTTGCGGTTAGGTTTATGGTTAAGGTTAGGGGTAGGGTTTGAGTTAGTGTTAGAGTTAGTTTTACGGTTAGGAATAGGGATATGTTTAGGGTTATTGTTAGGGTTAGTGTTAGGTTTAGGTTTAGTATTAGGGTGATAGGGTTAGGGTTAGGGTTAGTGTTAGGGTTAGAATTAGGTTTATACTTAGGGTTAGTGTTAGAGTAAGGGTTAAGTTTAGTTTCGGTGTTAGGGTTAGGGTTAAAATTATGGTTAGTGTTACGCATAGGTTTCGTCATTTTAGGGTAAAAATTAGGGGTAGTGTTAGTGTTAGGGTTTTGTTTAGTGTTAGGTTTAGTGTTACAATTATCGTTAGGTTTAGGGTTAGGGTTAGTGTTAGGATTAGGGTTCGGGTTATTGTTAGGATTAGGATTAGTGTGAGGGTTAGGTTTAGGACTAGGGTTAGTGTTAGGTTTAGGATTTTGATAGGTTTAGTGTTAGGGTTAGGGTTAGCATTAGGGTTAGGGTTACAGTTAGTGTTAGGTTTGGTTTGCGGTTAGGATTAGGGATAGCGTTAGGGTAAGGGTTAGATTTAGGTTTAGTGATAGTGTAAAAGTTAAGGTTAGGGTTCGGGTTAGGGATTGGGATAGGGTTAAGGTTCGGGTTAGGGTTTGTGTTAACATAAGTGTTAGGGATAAGATTTGTGTTAGGGTTACGATTGGATTATGTTTAGAGTTAGGGTTAGAGTTACTAGGATTAGGGTTAATGTTAGGGCTAAGGGTAGGGTTAGGGTAAGTGTTAGGGTTAGGGTTAGGATTACGGTTATTGTTACTGTTAGGGTTAGGGGTAGGTATAGTGTTAAAGTTAGAGTTAGTGTTAGGTTTAGGGTTAGGGTTACAGTAAGGGTTAGTGATAGGGTAAGGGTTAGGTTTAGGTTTAGTATTAGGTAAGAGTTAGCGTTTTGTTAGTGTACGGGTTAGGGTTAGCTTTAGGTTTAGTTTTAGAATTAGGGAGAGGATCAGGGTTAGGGATCAGGTTAGGGTTATGTTTAGGTTTAGTTTTAAAATTAGGATGAGGATCACGGTTAGTGATAGTGTTACGGTAAGAGTTAGTTTAAGAGTTAGGATTAGGATTAATTTTAGATTTAGTGTTAGGGTTACAGTTATGGATCATGTTAGGTTGAGGGTTAGTGTTAGAGTATGGATTAGAGGTAGGGTTAGGGTTAGGGTTAGGGGTAGGTTTCCTGTTAGGGTTAAGTTTAGGGTTAGGGTTAGGCTTAGGGTTACAGAGAGAGTTAGTTTTAGGGTTAGGGTTAGTGTTAGGGTTAGGGTTAGTGTTATGGATAGTCTTAGGGTTAGTATTAGGGTTTGTGTAAGGGTGAGGGTTAGGGTTGATGTTAGGGTTAGGGTTAGGGTTTGTGTTATGGTTAGTTTTAGGGGTCGGGTTAGGGATTATGTTAGGGTTAGGATTAGGATTAGGGTTAGGTTTAGTGTTAGGATTAGGGCTCAAGTTAGCATTAGGGTTAAGGTTCCATATAGGATAATGATATTTTGGGGGTAGGGTTAAGGTTAGTTTTAGGGTAATTGAGAGGAAAGGTTTAGGGATATGTCTAGGGTCATCCTGAGGATTAGCATTAGGGTTAGTGTTAGGTTTTGAGTAATGGATAGGGTAGAGCTAGGGTTAGGGCTAGGTTTATGGTTAGAGTCAGGGCTAGGGGTAGGGTTAGGATTAGGTTTAGTGCAAGGATTAAAGTTAGGGTTAGGTTTAGGGTAAGGGTTAGGACTAGGTTTTGGATTCGAGTAAGGGTTAAAGCTAGGGTTGCGTCTTGGATTAGGGCTAGGTTTTGGGTTATGTTAGGGCTCTCCTAGAAGGACACATCTAATGCAAGGACTAAGGTTATGATTATGTTTAGTTTAGGGTTATATTTAAGAATAAGTTTAGTTATAGGATTAGGTTTAGGTTTAGATTGATGTTTTGAACTAGAGTTAGTGTTAAGGTCAGAATCAGGGTAACGGTTCGTTTTATGGTTAGGGATAGGACTCAAATTAGGGGTAGGCTTAGGGCTAGATGTAGGGTTAGGATTTGGTTTAGGTTAAGATTTAGGGTTAGTCCCATGGCTCGGTTTTGTGTTAGGGCTAAAGCTGAAGTTAAGTATACTTTTATGATTAGCATTAGTGTTATTGCTACTGATAGGGTGAGTTTAGGCTTAGGAGTAGATTTAGAGTTATGGTTAATTCTAGGGTTAGGACTATGGCTAGTGTTGGAGCTAAGGTTAGGGCTAGTGTTTGGGTTATGGTAAAGGATAGGGTTAGAACTAGGAATAGGGCTATGGCAAGAGTTAGACTTAGTCTTATGGCTAGAGTTTGGGTTAGGGTTAGGGCTAAATTCGGGCCAGGAATAGGTCTAGGGTTAGGGTTAGCCTTAGTCCTAGGATTAGGGCTATGTTTATGGTTAGGTTTAGGGTTAGGTTTAGGGGAAGGGATGCCTGTTTGATTTCCACCTACATTTCCATTTACCCATAGGTGTCAAAATGAAGTGAAACATTAAGATACAAAGTGTGATAGTGAACCATTGAATTGAGAAGAACATACCTTGGGAGCATACTAAGGCTAGATAAAAGATGACTCCTGCCCAGTGTCAAAGAAATTTGAACAAAACTAACTCTCACCCTAACATTACCTCTAACCCTAGCCCTAGACATAACCCTAAACCTAACATTAACCCTAACCTGATTAGAGAACCATTGATACTAGACTTTCCGCACTTGGGGAGCCTTATGGGGCAAGCTAAGTGATGAATTCTATCCAACATCAAACAAAACTGACCAAATAATTATAGGAGGTATTTCAATACATGCATATTTTCCTGTTTTCTCCTAAAGGGCTCTCAGATTAAGTTATTTTTGCATGCTTAAGCATAGGCCTACTTTTACAAGGAACATACCAGAGTCCCTACAGAGAACTGATGGAGTGTGTTAAGTTTCAATAAGCTAGCACAAAACCTATTTGATTTTTCAACCCCATTAAGTTTCCCATATAGGTCAAAATGAAGTGTAATCTTAAAATACAAAATGTTTCTGAAAGCAAGCCTGTGAAAGGAGAAGGCCTGAATCTAGGGAACAGAGTAAATCTAGCTAAAAGATAAATCCTGCCAAGCATCAAAGAATTTTGAATAAAACTAACTCTAACCCTAACACTAGCTCTAACCCTAGCTCTTCCCCTAACCCTAACATTTTAATGAAACTTTGACTGTTGAATTTCCAAACTTGGGCAGCCTAGTGGGGAAAGCTAAGGGATGAATGCTGTGCAGTATCAAAGAAATCTGTCCAAAAAGTTGATGGAGTATATCAGTACATGCATATTTCCCTGTTTCCTGAAGGACTCTTGGATAAAGTTGTTTTTACATGCTTCAGCTTAGGCTTACTGTCACAAGAACAAACCAGAGTTTGCTCACAGAGAATTGATGGAGTGTGAAGTTTCAAGCAGCTAGCACAAATGCTGTTTGATTTTAAACTCCATTTCCATTTACCTGCATAGGACAAAATGAACTAAAACTTTAAAATACAAACTGTCCCTTACAGTGAACCCTTGAACCTAGGAGGCCCAAAGAGGTGGAGTATAGTAAGAAAATAATGAATCCTGCCCAGTGCCAAGGAATTTTTTTTTTAAAGTACTTCAAATCCTAATACTAGCTTTAACATTAGCCCTAACACTATCCTTAACATCAACCCTAACCTGATTGAAAAACTGATGATCCTAGAAGTCCCTAACTTGGGAAGCCTAGTGGGCTAAGCTATCAGATGAATCCTATGCAGTATCAAAGAAATATGACCAAACAATTGAGGTGGTATTTCAGTTCATGCATATTTCTCTGTTTTCTGCTAAAGGGCTCTCAGATAAAGTTGTTTGGCCATCTTCATCATAGGGGTACTTTCATGAAGATCCAGAGAGTTCCCACAGAAAACTGATTCAGTGTTTGAAGTTTCAAGCAGCTAGCACCAACTCGGTTTGATTTCAATCTCCATTTTCATTTACCTATATAGGCCAATATGAAGTAAAACCTTAAAATACACAGTGTCCCTGTTAGCAAACCATTGAAATGAGAAGGCCCAAACCTGAGGAACATATTAAGGCTAGGTAAATGATGACTCCTTCCAAGTATCAAAGTAATTTGTACAAAATTTACTCTCACCCTAACACTATATCTAAACCTAGCCCTAACCCTAAACCTAACACTAACCCCAACCTGATTAGAGAACCATTGATCCTCGAAGTCCTACACTTGGAGAGCTTTGTGGGAAAGCTAAATAATGAATCCTACTCAGTATCAAACAAATCTGACATAATAATTATGGGAGGAATTTCAGTGCATGCATATTCCCTACTTTCTCCCAAAGGGCTCTCGGATAAAGTTGTCTTGCATGCTTCAGCTTAGGCCTACACTCACAAGCAACATACCATAGTGTCCCCCACAAAGAATTGAGGGAGTATGTGCAGTTTCAAGCAGCTAGCATGAACTCTGTTTGATTTCCAGGTCCATTTACATTTACTCGTATAGGTCAAAATGAAGTAAAATGAAAACATTAACTGTTTCAGACACAGAACAGTTGAACCAAAAGGCCTAAATCTGGGAAACAGAGTAAGGTTATATAAAGATGAATCATAGATTGTATCAAAGAAATTTGAATAAAGTAACTCTAACCCTAATTCTTCCTCAAAACTGAGCCCTAATCCTAATCCTAAAGATTAACATATCCCTATCCCTAACCCTAAATTTAACCCGAATTTTAAATGTAACCATTGTCCAAAGCCTTGATCTAACTGTATCCATTACTGTAACCCTAACCCTAACCCTAATGCTAAACGTATCCCTAACCCTATTATTTACCCTAGACCTGCTCTAATCCTAACCATCTCCCTAGCCCTAAATCTAGCTCCAAACATAACACTTACCCTAAACCTTACCCTAACCCTAGGGCTAAACATAACCCTAACCCTAACACTAGCCCTAATCTTAACCATAAACGTAGCCCTAAACCTAGCTGTAATCCTCTTTTACCCTGAACTTAAGCCTAACCAAATGCTAACGATAGGACTAAACCTAACTGTATAGCTATCCCTACGGCTATTGAAAACCTTAAAACTATCCTGAACGCTAAAACTAACCATATCCATTACCCTGAACCTAATGCTAATTAAAGCCTGAACTCTAAACCCTAACCAAAACCAATCCCTAATCCTGACCCTGACCATAATAACACACCTACCTCTAATCCTGACGTTTACCCTAAACCTAACCCTCACAGTAGACCTGTTCATAACCGAAGCCTACAACTACCCTTAACTGTAATGCTAGACCTAGCCTTAATCCAAGCCCTAGCCCTAACACAAACCCTCATCCAAGCCATAAACCTCGTATTAATCCTAACCCTCATCCTAATCCTAACCCAAGACCTAATCCTAACCATAACCCTAGACCTAACCTTAATATAACTGTATCCATTACCCTAAACATAACCCTTATCCTAATGCTAACCCTAAGACTAAACCTAACCCTATCACTATCCACAGAAATATCAATTACACTAAACCTAACCTGAACCCTAAACCTAACACTGTATTTACCCTAAACCTAACCCTAATTCGAGCTGTAACCCTAAACTCAAACCTAAACTAAGCCCTAACACTGATCCTGGTCCTAATAATTCCCCTAGCTCTAAAACTGACTCTTACCTTATCCCTAAACCTTACTATAGACCTAGCCATAAACTTTCTGTAAAACTGTCTCTAAGAGTAACCCTAGACCTAACATTAGCCATAGCCATAATTCTAGCCCTATTCCTAACACAAACCCTTATCCGAGCTGTAAACCTAGCCTTAATCCTAACTCTCACCCTAACCCTAACCAAAGACTTAATCCTAACCATAATGCTAGCCCTAACCTTAACTGTATCCATTACCCTAAACATAACCCTTAGCCTAATGGTAATCCTAGGACTAAACCTAACCCTATCACTATCTCCAAAACTATCAATTTCCCTAAAACTAACCTTAACCCTAAATCTAACCCTATGTTTACCCTAACCCTAAACCTAACTCTAATTCCAGCTGTAACCATAAACTCAAACCTTAATCAAGCCCTAACACTGAGTCTGGCCCTAGTATTTCCCCTAGCTCAAAACCTGACTCGTACCATATACCTAACCAGTACAATAGACCTAGCTGTAAACATTTCCATAAAACTATTGCTAACTGTAATCCTAGACCTGACATTAGCCCTAGACATAATTCTAGCCCTAACCATAACACAAACCCTAGACCTTATCCTAGCCCTAACCATATCCTTAATTACAACCCTAACCCAAACTCTAGGCCTAACCCTGACCCCCTAGCCCTAATCTTAGCCATTCTTTAGCTCTATCCCTAACCCTAGTCCTAAGAATAACTCTAACTCTAACATGAGAAATTTCACTTGTTCTAAGCCTTACCGTAACCCTAACCCTAGCCCTAACCCTAGCCCTAACCCTTGCCCTATCCTTTTCCCTAGCACTAACTTTAGACAAAACCTAACTCTAAATCAAGCCCTAACCCGAAGACTACCCAAACCCTAACACTAGCCCAAACCATAACACTAATCCTAAAACTAGCCCTAACTCTAGCCCTAGCCCTAAAATAAAGCTGAGCTATAGCTATAACACTAACACCCTTAACCTAAACCAAAGCCTAACCTTAAACCTAGCCCTAACACTAACCCTAATATGAGTTGTAAGCCAAACCCTTAAACTAATCCTGAACCTGACACTGACCCTAACACTACCAGATCTAAACATCACCCTAACCCTAAACCTAACCCTAACAATAACTCTAGCCCTAAAACTAGCCCTAAACTTCACCATAGAACTTACATTAGCCCTATGCCTTGCCCTATCCCTAACTTAATCCAAAACATAGCCCTAATCCTAGCTTTAACCATAGCCCTATTCATAACCATAAACCTAGCCCTAAACTGATATCTAACTCTATCCATTACCATAACGAAAACCATTACCCTAATGCTAACCCTAGTCATGAACCTAAACCTACCCATAATCTTAACACAATCTATTACCCTGAACATAACCTGGACCTAAACTTAATCTATCATTACCCTAACACTAACACACTAATTCAAGCCCTAACTTTAAACCTTAACCTATCCCAAACCCTAACCCTGACATTGACCCTAATAAAACCCCTAGCTCTAAACTTGAACATAACCCTACACCTAACCTTTACTTTAGATGTAGCCATAATCCTAACCCTAAAACTATCTTTAACCGTAATTCTGGACCTGAAATTAGGCCTAACCCTAATCCTAGTCCTAAACCTAAAACAAACCCTAGCCCTCATCCTAGCCCTAAGCCTAGCTTTAATCATGACCCTAACCCTAACCATACTCCTGACCCTAATTCTAACCCTCACCCTACCTCTATACCTAGCTATAATGCCATCTCTTACCCTAATCTTAAACTTAGTCTTATGGCTACATCTAGTGTAAGGGTTAGGTTTAGGGTAAGGGTCAGGTTTAGAGCTCAGGGAATTATTAGGATTAGGATTTGGCTTAGGTAAGGATTTAGGTTTACAGCTCAAATTAGCATTAGTGTTAGGGTTAGGGTATAGTAAGGGTTTGTTTAAAGGTTCAGGTTTGGTTTAGGGTAATTGATAAAGTTAGCGTTAGAGATAGGGCTAGGGTTAGGCTTAGGGATAGCATTAGAGTAAGGGTTATAGTTAGGGTAATTGATAGGGTTAGAACTAGAATTATGGTTAGGAATATGCCTTGAGTTAGAGTTAGTGTTAGAACTAGGTTTAGAGTTAGGATTAGAGTTATGTTTAGCATAAATGTTAGGTTTTGAGCTAGGGTTAGGGCTAGGTTTAGGGTTAAGTCTATGTATAGGATTACGGTAGGTTTAAGTTTATGGCGGTGTTTTGAACTAGATGAGTGTTAGGATATAAGTCAGATAAAGGGTTAATTTTAAGATTATGATTAGGAATTGAATTAGGGCTAGGTTTAGATCCAGGTGTAGTGCTAAGGTTTTGTTTAAGTTAAGGTTAGTGTTAGGCCTGTTGCTCAGTTTTGATTTAGTGCTATGATTAGGGTTAGGGATAGTTTTATGATTAGCTTTAGGGTTAGTTCTAGGGTTATGGTTAGTTTTAGGATTAAGGCTAGTTTTAAGGCTAGGATTAGGGCTAGGTTTTGTGTTAGGTTTAGGGCAACAATTAGGGCTAGGACTAATGTCAGGTCTAGGTTTATAGTTAGTGATATTTTTAGGATTAGGTTTCTGGCAAGGTCAAATTAAAGTGTTACATTTAGGGAAAGGGTCAGATTAAGATCTGGGGTAATTTAGAGTCAGGGTCAGGCTTTGGATTTGGGTTAGGTTAAGTTTTAGTGTTAAGGCTCAAATTAGCATTAAGGTTAGAATTAGGGTTAAGGTAATGGATAGTGTTTGGTTTAGGATTAGGTTTGGTTTAAGGTAATGGATATGGAAAGGGTTTGTGGTAGGTTTAGGGTTAGGCCTAGGGTTAGCATTAGGGATATAATTATTGTTAGGGTAATTTATAGGTTTAGACCTATGGTTAGGGCTAGGATAATTGTTAGGATTAGGGCTAGAGATCATTAGGGTCAGGGTTAGGGCGAGGGTTACACTTAGGATTCAGTTTAGGGTACGGTTTAGGGTTTGAGCTAGGAATTTTGCTGAGTCTAAGATTAATTTATGGTTTGGTCTAGGGTTATGGTCATGGTTAGTGTAACAGTTAGGGCTAGGGTAATAGGTTTAGATGTCAGGTTAAAGATAGTTTTAGGTTTAGGTTAGCATTAGGTTTAGGTTTATGATTAGGGTTAACATTTGAGCTATCTTAGGTTTAGGGTTAGGTTTAGGTTAGTTTCACTGTTAGTTCTAGGGTTAGATTTATGTTTAGGGTTAGGGTAGGTTTTGCTTTAGGGCTAGTGTTATCATTCAGGTTAATTTTAGGGTTAGAGTAATGGATAGGGTTCAAGCTAGGACTAGGGCTTGTGTTAAGGTTAGGATTAGGGCTTGGTTTAGGTTTAGGGTTAGTGTTATGGTTAGATTAAGTGTAAGGGTTGGGGATTGAGCTAAATTTATGGCTAGGTTATGGGTTAGATTTACAGTTTGGGCTAGGGTAGATTTATGGTTAGGTTAAGGGCTAGGGTAGCATTAATTTTAGGGTTAATATTAGCATAATGGATAGAATTAGAGCTAGGGTTTGGGCTATGGTTAGAGTTAGGATTAGGGCTAGAATTAGGGTGAGGTTTAGGGTTTGGGCTAGGGTTATTTTATGGTAAGGTTTAGTGTTTGAGCTAGGGTTAGGGCTAGAAAGAGGGTTAGGGTTAAGGTTAGGGCTAAGTTTAGGTTTAGAGTTATGCTTCAGGTTAGGTTTATGGTTGTAATTCAGGGTGCGTTTTGTGTAAGGTTAAGGGCTACTGTTAGGGGTATGGGTAATGTAAGAGCTGGAGTAATTGTTATGGCTATATTTAGAGTTCATCTAGTGTTAGGGTTAGTTTTTGGCATAGAATAAGGTTTAGAGCTAGGGTTTTTATTATGGTAAATGTCAGGGTTCAGGTTAGGATTCGGTTTAGGGTAAGGTCCAGAATGAGGACTAGGGTTAGGTCTAGGAGTAGAGTTAGTGTTTGGTTTAAGTTAAGAGTTATTGTTAGGGTTAAGGCTAGGGTTATGGCTACATTTAAGTTTAGGTTTAGGTCTAGGGCTAGTGTTATTCTTAGGTTTAGGTTTAGGGCTAATCGTATGGTTAGTGTTATTTTTCGGTTAAGTGTTAGGTTCAGGTTTGAACCTAGGTTTAGTGTTAGGGTCAGAATAAGGGTCAGGGTTAGAGTTAGGGTTTGGGTTAAGATTAGAGCTAGAATGAGGTTTAGGATTAGAACTAATAATAGAGTTACGGTTTGGGGTAGGCATAGAATTAGGGTTAGGACTAGGGTACAATAGGGTGAGGGTTTGACTAAATGTAAGAAATAGAGTTAGAAATAGTATTAGGACTAGGGATAGGGTTAGGGGTATAGCCATGGTTAGAATTATGGTTAAAACTAGGTTTAGGCCTTGGATTAGGGCTCAGTTTTGTGTTAGGTTTAGGACTATAGCTAATCTAAGAACTGGCATTAGGATTAGGGCTAGTTTTAGTGTTAGGTTTAGGGCGAGGTTTAGTATGAGGGTTAGGTTTAGGTATAGGGTGATGTGTAGAGCTAGGGTTAGTGTTAAGGTCAGAGTCAGGGTTAATATTAGTTCTAGGGTTAGGGTTAGGACTCGAATTAGGGCTAGCTGTAGGGATAGGGTTTGCTTTAGTTTAAGGGTTAGAGTCAGTGAAATGGCTCGGTTTTGTTTGAGAGCTAGGGCTTGGGTTGGGGCTAGTTTTCAAATTAGTGTTAGAGTTATAGCTAGTGTTAGTGTGTGGTTTAGGTTTAGGGTTAGGGTTATATTTAGAGTTAGAGTTAGATCTCGGTTTAGGGCTACAGCAAAGGATAAGGCTAGGGTTAAGGCTAGGATTTGAGTTATTATAAGGAATAGGGTTAGAACTATTGATAGTGCTATGACGAGAGTTAGAGATAGTGTAAGGATTAGATTTACGCTTAAAATTAGGGCTTAATTACAGCTAGAATTAGAGCTAGGGTGAGTATTAAGGCTGAGCCTAGGTTCATGGATAGGGTTATGGTTATGGATATGGTTTGATATTATGTTATAGCTAGCTTAGAACTAGAGCAAGGTTTAAAAATAGGTTTAGGTTTATGGTTATGGTTAGGTTTAGGATTGAGGCTAAGATTAGAGATAGGATTAGGGCTAGAGTTTGTTTCAGGTTTAGGACTTTATTAGGGCTATGGCTAATGTTAAGTCTAGGGTTATGGTTAGAGATAGTTTTAGGGGTAAGATCATTAGGGTTAGGATTAGGTTAATGGATATAATTAGGTTTAGGGTTCAGGTTAGGTTTAGGGCAAAGTATAAGTTTAGGTGTAGAAATAGGTTTAGGGTTATCCTAGGGTTAGCACTAGGGTAAGGATTAGGATTGGGGTAATGAATAGGGTTACAGCTGGGGTTAGGTCTAGGTTTATGGTTAGGATTAAGGCTAGGTTTAGGGTTAGGTTTTGGGTTATGTCAGGGGTTAGGGTTAGGATTAGGGTTAGGTTTACTGTAAGGGTTAGGGCTAGATTTAGGGTTATGTTTAGGGTTAAAGGTAGTGTTACTGTTCCAATTACAGATAGGTTTTGGGTTAGGTTAGGGTAAGGTTTAGAACTAGAGCCAATGTAAGAACTAGGGTTATGATTAGAACTAGTTTTAGGGTTAGGATTAGAGCTATGTTAGTTTTAGGTTTAGGTTTTGAGTGAAGTTTAGAGCTAGCGTTAGTGTTAGTGTCAGAGTCAGGGTCAGGGTTTGTTTTAGGGTTAGGCATAGGACTCGAATTAGAGCTAGGTTTAGGGCTAGGTGTAGGCTTAGGGTTTGGTTTATGTTAAAGTTTAGGGTTAGGACTATGGCTAGGTTGTTTTGTAGGGCTAGGGCTAGGTTAGGGCTAGTTTTCAGACTAGCATTAGTGTTACAGCTTGTGTTAGTGAGATGTTTAGCTTAGGGTTTGGTTAGATTTAGAGTTAGGGTTTGATATAGGATTAGGGCTAGAGCTTGGGTTAGGGCTAATGTAAAGGCAAGTGATAGGATTATGGTAAGGGATAAGGTTAGAATTAGAAATATGGCTAGGAGAAGAGTTAGAGTTAGTCTTAGGGCTAGGGTTAGGTTAGGTTTCGGGCTAAGTTAGGGCTAGGATTAGGTCTAGTGTTTGTACTAGGGTTAGGCCTAATTTATTCGTAGGTTTAGATTTAGGAATAGGGTTAGGATTAGGGGAAGGGATGGGGTTAAAGTTAGTTTTAGAGCTAGGTCAAAGGTTAGAATTCAGTTAGAACTAGAGTTATGGATTGATTTAGTAAGAAGGCTAGGTTTAGGGCTAGAATGAGGGCTAGGATTTGTTTTAGCGTTATGGCAAGAATTAGGGGTAGGGCTAATGTCAGGTCTAGGCTTACATTAGGCATAGATTGAGAGTTAGATTTTTAGCTAGGTCTAGTGTAAATGTTCAGGTTAGGGTTAGGATCAGGTTTAGAGCTAGGGTTATTATTAGGGTTAGAATTAGGTTTCAGGTTTGGTTTAGGTTAGGGTTTATGTTTAGACTTGAATTAGCATTAGGGTTTGGATAGGGTAATGATAGGTTTAGGTTTAGGGTTCATGTTAGGTGTACGGTAATTGATAGGGTTATAGTTAGCAAACGGGATAGCGTTAGGCCTAGTGTTAACCTTAGGGTTATGGTTGTGCTTAGAGTAAGGGATAGGGTTAGGGATATGGTAATGGTTATTATTAGGCCTAGAGTTAGGTTTAGTCCTAGGGTTAGGGTTAGGTTTAGGATTAGGGTATGATTTAGAGTTTGAGCTATGGTTAGCACTAGGGCAAGCATTAGGTTAAGTTTAAGGGTTAGAGATTGAGCTAGGTTTTGGACTAGAACGAACATTAGTGTTAGAGTCAGTTTGAGGGTTAGGGCTAGGGTTAGCATTAGTGTTATGTTTAGGGTAGGGTAATGCATAGAGTTAGAGGTAGGTTTTGGCCTATGATGATGTCCAGTCTCAGGGTTAGTGATATGGCTTAGTGTTAGGGTTATGTGTTTTGTTAGGATAAGGTTTAGAGCTAGGGTTTTTGTTAGGGTAAGGGTCAGTGTTAGGTTTAGGGTTAGGTTTATTGTTAGGGCCAGCATTAGTGACTAGGCTTTGTTCTAGGGGTAGGGTTAGTGTTTGATTTTGGTTAAGGGTTATTATTAGGGCTAGGACTAAGGTTTTGTTTAGGGCTAAGCCTAAATTTATCACTAGATAATAGATTAAGTGTAGATGTAGGTCTAGTGTTAGTGTAAGGTTTAGTCATAGGGATACAGGCAGTGCCAATGTTAGGGGTCTGATTAGGGTTAGGGTCAGGTTTAGACCTATGGTTAGTGTTAGGGTCAGAATAAGGGTCAGGATTAGTGTTAGGGTTTAGGATAGTGATAGAGCTAGAGTGAGGATTAGGGTTAGGACTAGTAATAGAGTTAGGTTTTGGTTTCGGCTATAGAATTAAGTTTAGGAAAAGGGTACCTTTAGGGTTATACTTTGACCTTGGGTAAGGGATAGGGTTAGTGCTAGTGTTAGGGTTTGGGTTATGGCTAGGGTTAGATTTAGGATAGGGTTAAAGCTAGGGTTAGAGCTTGGATTAGGTCTAGGCTAGGTTTTGTGTTAGCTTTAAGGCTACGGATAATGTAAGAATTAGGCTTACAATTAGGGCCATTTTTAGGTTTAGTGTTACATCTAGGTTTATTCCTGGGGTGATGATTAGAATTAGGTTTAGGACTAAGGTTAGGTTTGTGTTAGACTTAAGGCTAGATTTTGGGTTAGGATGAGTGCTAGGGTTTGAGTTAGGGTTAGGGCAAGTTTTAGGGATAGAGATAATGTCAAGTTTAGGGTTATGGCTAGGGATAGTTATTAGGTTAGGTTCATGGCTAGGTCTAATGTTAGGTTTAGGGTAAGGCCCAGGTAAAGAGTAAGGTGTATTTTTAGACTAAGGGTCAGGTTTCGGGTTTGTGTTAGGTTAATTATTAGGGGTAGGGCTCAAGTTAGCGTTAGGGTTAGAATAAAGGTTAGGTTTATGGATAGGTTTAGGTTTAGGATTCAGGATAAGATTAGGGTAATTGGTAGGGTTAGGGTTAGTGACAGGGTTAGGGTTAGGCCTAGGGTTAGCATTTGGGTTAGGGTTATTGTTAGGATAATGAACAGCATTAGATCTAGGGTTAGGGATAGGGTTTTGGATAGGACTAGGGCTAGAGTTAGGGTTAGGGTTAGGGTTAGGGTTAGGTTTAGGGTACAGGTTAGGTTTTGAGCTAGGGATAGTGCTAGGATGAGGGTTAGGTTTAAGATTATGTCTAGGGTTAGATTTATGTTTAAGGTTTGGGTCAATTTTAGGTTTAGGGCAAAGATTATCTTTAGAGTTAGATTAATGGATAGCATTAGATGTTGGGTTAGGTTTAGGGGTAGTTATAGCTTTAGGGTTAGTGTTAATTTTAGAGCTAAGATTATCATTTGAGTTAGGGTAATGGATAGTGTTAGATGTCAGGTTAGGGAAAGGGGTAGTTTTAGGTTTAGGGTAAGTGTTAGGGTTTGGGCTAGGTTTAGTGTTAGAATAAGGGTTATGGTTTTTTCTAGGGTTAAGGCTACAATGAGGGTTAGGTTTAGGGTTAGATCTAGGATTAGGTTTACAATTAGAATTATAGCTAGTGTTATCATTAGGGTTAAGGTTATGTTTAGGGTAATGGATAAATTTAGAGATAGTATTATGACGAGTGTTGACATTATGATTACGGCCAAGATTAGGAATAGGTTTAGTGATAGGGCTAGGGTTATGTTTAGGGTTCAGTTTTGGGTTTTATCTAGAGTTTGGTCTAAGACAAGGGTTAGGGTTAGCATGAGGGTTAGGCTTACAGTAAGGGATAATGTTAGGTTAGGGTTAGGGTTACACTTTGGCTAGATTTAGACCTAGGATTATGGCTAGGTCTTGTGATAGGATTAGAGCTAGTTTTAGTGCTATGGTAATGTAAGTGTTATGTTTACGGTTATGGCAAGGTCTTATGCTAGGTTTAGGTTTCGGTTAGAGTCAGTTTTATAGCTAGGGTTAGTGTTAGTGTCAGGGTCTGTGTTTGGATTAGGGTTAGGGTTAGGGCTAGAGCCAGAATTAGGATTGGTTAGGTCTAGAGGTAAGATTAGTGTTTGTCTTAAGTTAAGGGTTATCATTAGAGGTAGGGCTAGTTTTTTGTTAAGGTCTTGGTTAATGATATGGCTAGATTTATGATTAGGTTTAATGTAGGGCTAATATTAGGTTATCTTTAGATATAGGTTTATGGGTAGGGCTAGTGTTAGGGTTTGGTTTAGGTTCAGGGTCAGAATAAGGGTCAGGATTAGGGTTAGAATTTGGGTTATGATTATAACAAGAATGAAGGCTAGGGTTAGGACTAGTAATAGGGTTAGTGTTTGGGTTAGACTAAGTATTAGTTTTAGGACTAGGGTTAGCATTAGGGTTGGGGTTTGGCTACGGTAAAGTATAAGGTTAGAGCTAGGGTTACACCTATGGTTCGGGTTAGGGTTAGGGATAGTGTTAGGGTTAGGGTTACGGTGAAAGCTAGGGTTAGGTGTCAGATTGGGCTAGGTTTGGGTTAGTATTAGATTTAAGGTTACAGCTAATGTATGATCTAGGTTTATGATTAGACCTAGTTTTAGAATTAGGGTTAGGACCAGGTCTAGTGTTAGGTTAAAGTTTTGGTTTAGGGTAATGTTCAGATGTAGGGTTAGTGTTAATGTCAGAGACAGGTTTAGGGGTAGATTTAGGGTTAAAATAAGCACTCAAATTAGGGCTAGGCTTAGGGCTAGATATAAGGTTATGGGTTGGTTTAGGTAAAAGTTTAGGGTTATTTTTTTTTTAAATTTTTTATTGTGTGTTGTTCAAAACATTACAAATTTCTTGACATATCATATTCCACACTTTGATTCAAGTGGGTTATGAACTCCCACCTTCACCCCATACACAGATTGCAGAATCACATCAGTTACACATCCATTGATTTACAAATTGCCATACTAGTGTCTGTTGTGCTCCACTGCCTTTCCCATCCTCCACCCTCCCCCCTCCCCACCTCTCCCCTCCCGTCCCCTCCTCTCTCTCTACCCCCTCCACTGTATAACCTTGAGGGTCTCCTTCCATTACCATGCAATTTCCCCTCTCTCTCCCTTTCCCTCCCACCTCTC
This sequence comes from Marmota flaviventris, assembly GCF_047511675.1. Classification (NCBI taxonomy): domain Eukaryota; kingdom Metazoa; phylum Chordata; class Mammalia; order Rodentia; family Sciuridae; genus Marmota; species Marmota flaviventris. Next base: position 64,934 of record NW_027287717.1, read on the forward strand.
ATCCCTGTTAAATGTTAATCTTCTTCTCCTGCTCTTCGTCCCTACTCTGTTCTTAGTTACTCTCCTTATATCAAAGAAGACATTTGGCATTTGTTTTTTAGGGATTGGCTAGCTTCACTTAGCATAATCTGCTCTAATGCCATCCATTTCCCTGTAAATTCTATGATTTTGTCATTTTTTAATGCAGAGTAATACTCCATTGTGTATAAATGCCACATTTTTTTTATCCATTCGTCTATTGAAGGGCATCTAGGTTGGTTCCACAATCTTGCTATTGTGAACTGTGATGCTATGAACATCGATGTAGCAGTGTCCCTGTAGCATGCTCTTTTTAGGTCTTTAGGGAATAGACCAAGAAGGGGAATAGCTGGGTCAAATGGTGGATCCATTCCCAGCTTTCCAAGAAATCTCCATACTGGTTTCCAAATTGGCTGCACCAATTTGCAGTCCCACCAGCAATGTACAAGTGTACCCTTTTCCCCACATCCTCGCCAGCACTTGTTGTTTGACTTCCTAATGGCTGCCAATCTTACTGGAGTGAGATGGTTTCTTAGGGTGGTTTTGATTTGCATTTCTCTGACAGCTAGAGATGTTGAGCATTTTTTCATGTACTTGTTGATTGACTGTATGTCCTCCTCTGAGAAGTGTCTGTTCAGGTCCTTGGCCCATTTGTTGATTGGGTTGTTTGTTCTCTTATTGTCTAATTTACAAAAGTTAATAACTAGAATCAACAAATGGGACTTAATCAAACTAAAAAGTTTTTTCTCAGCAAAAGAAACAATAAGAGAGGTAAATAGGGAGCCTACACCCTGGGAACAAATCTTTACTCCTCACACTTCAGATAGAGCCCTAATATCCAGAGTATACAAATAACTCAAAAAATAAGTTTAGGTTTATTGTTATTGCTCAGTTTGTTTTAGGTCTAAGCCTATGGTTAGAGCTAGTTTTAGGATTAGGGTTAGGGCTAGTGTTAGGGTTAGGTTTAATTTTAGAATTAGGGTTTGATTTAGAGTTAGGTTAAGATCTACTGTTAGGGCAAAATGTAAGGTTAGGGCTAGGGTTATTCTAGGCTATGGCTAGGAAAAAGATTATTGTAAGTGATAGAGTTAGAATTAGGGCTAGGTCTAGGGCGAGACTTATAGTTAATCTTAAAGCTAGTATTAGGGTTAGGTTTAGGATTAGGGCTAGAGTTAGTGTTAGGATTAGTCCAAGGGTTAATGTTAGGGCTAAGTTTAATGTTAATGTTAAGGTCTGGGTTAGGTTTTGGGTAAGCAATGTGGTTATATCTAGCTTTAGGGCTAGGGAAAGGGTTACATTTAGGGTTAGGGTTATGATTTAAGGTCAGTTTTAGGCTAGAATAAGAGCTAGTGTTTGTGTTTGGGTTAGGGCTAGGATTTGGGCTAGGGCTATTGTCAGGTTTAGGGTTTAACTAGAGATTGGTATCAGCTTATGTTTATGGTTAGGTCTAGTGTAAGGATTAGATTTAGGGTAAGGGTAAGTTTAAAGCAATGTGTATTATTAGGGTCAATATTTGGCTTAAGGTTTGGTTTAGGTTAATGTTTAGGTTTAGGGCTCTATTTAGCATTAGGGTTACAGTTAGGGTTAGGGTAATGAATAGGCTTAGGATTAGGGTTCAGGTTAGTTTTAGGGCAATGGATAGGCTTAGGGATTGTGATAGGGTTAGTGTTAAGCCTAGGATTAGCATTAGGGTCAGGATTGTGATTATTGTAGTGGATAGAATTAGAGCTAGGTTTAGGGCTAGGCTTATGGTTATGATTAGGGTTAGGGTTAGGGTAGTTGATATTATTAGAGCTATGTTTAGGGCTATGTTTAATGTTAGGATTAGAGATAGTGTTATGTTTTGGTTTGGGATATTGCTAGGGTTATGTTAAGGGTAAAGGTTAGGCTTGAGCTAGGATTAGGTCTAAAGCGAGGCTTAGGGTTAGGGTTAGGCCTAGGGTTAGGTTTAGGGTTACACTTAGGGCTATGTTGAGTCCTAAAATTACAGCTAGGTTTTGGGCTATTTTAGGCCTAGGGTTAGGGCCATGGGTAATGTAAGAGCTAGGGTTATGATTAGGGATAGTTTTGGGGTTAAGGTTATGGCTAGGTCTAGTGTTAGGATTAGGTTTGGTTTAGAGTGAGCTTTGGAGCGAGGATTATGTTAGAGTCAGGGCCTGTGTTCAGGTTAGAGTTAGTGTTGGGTTTAGTGCCAGAATTAGGACTAGGGTTAGGTCTAGGGGTAGGGTTAGTGTTTGGGTTAGGTTAAGGGTTATTGTTAGGGTTAGGGATAGGTTGTTGTTCAGGTCTAGGGCTAGAGATATGGCTAGATTTAGGATTAGGTTTAAGTCTAGGGCTAGTGATAGGTTTAGGTTTAAGTATATGATTACCGGTAGGACTAATGTTAGGATTCGGTTTCAGGTTAGGGTCAGATTTATACCTGTTGTTAGTATTAGGGTCAAAAGAAGTGTCAGGGATGAGGTTTGGATTTTGGTTAAGGTTAGACCTGGAACGAAGGTTAGGGTTAGGCCTAGTAATAGAGTTAGTGTTTGGTTTAGGCTAAGAATTAGGGTTAGGACTAGGGTTAGCATTAGATTTAGGGTTTAGCTTAAGGTAATGGATAGGGTAAAAGCTAGGGTTGGATTTAGTGTTAAGGTATGTATTAGGGCTAGTTTTAGGGTTAGGGTTTAAACTAGTGTTAGCACTCGCCTTGGGTCCATGTTTTGGGTTAGTTTCGGGCTAGTGTTTGGCCTAAAACTAATGTACAAACCAGGGTTATGATTAGGGCTACTTTTTGGGTGTTACATTAGATCAAGTGTTAGGGTTAGGGTTACCATTTTCGTGATGTTTAGAGCTAGGGTTAGTGTTAGGGTCAGAGTCAGTGTTTGGGTTATAGTTATGGTTAGGGTTAATCCCAGAATTATCACTAGAATTAGGTCTAGGTATAGGATTAGTTTTTGTGTTAGGTTAAGGTTTACCATTAAGGCTAGGGCTAGGTTTTTGTTTAGGTCTAGGGCTAGAGATATGGCTAGAGTCAGGATTAGGTTTAGGTCTAGGCCTAGTGTTAGGGTTATGTTTAGGGTTAGGTTTAAAGCTAGGGTTAAGGCTCAGATTAGGGCTTGGATTTGGGTTTGGTTAGGGGTAGTATTAAGGCTATGATAATGTATGAACTAGTGTTGCAATTAGTGCTAGTTTTAGGATTAGGGTTAAGGCTTCGTCTAGTGTTACGGTTAGGTTTAGGGTTAAGGTGATGTTTAGAGCAAGAGTTATTGTTAGGGTTAGTGCCAGATTCAGGGTTAGTTTTCGGGGTTAGTGTTAGAACTCGAATTATGGCTAAAGTTAGTAGTATTTGTACGGTTAGGGTTGGGTTAAGTTAAGGGTTAGGGATATACATTGGTTTTGTTTTAGGGCTCAGGCTATGGTTACGGCTAGATTATGGATTAGAATCAGTGTTATGGCTATTGTTAGTTTGAGGTTTAGGCTTAGCCTGAGGGTTAATTTAGAGTTAGTGTTAGATATAGGGTTAGGGTAGGGCTAGTGCTTGGGTTAGGGTGAGGGTTATGGTAATGAATATGGTTAGAGCTAGGAATTAGGTAGGGTGAGAATTAGAGTTAGTCATAGTAGTAGTCATAGGGTTAGGTTTAGGGTTAGGGCTAAATTAGGGCTAGGGTTAGAGCTAGGGTAAGGACTAGGGTTAGGGCTAAATTGGGGCTAGGATTAGGACTAGGGTTAGTGTTAGACTTAGGGATAGGATTAGGGCTAGAGATAGGGTTAGTTTTAGAGGTAAATTAGGGCTTAGGATTAGGGCTAGGGTTAGTGTTGGGGTCAGGCTACATTAGGGCTAGTATTAAGGCTAGGGTTAATGTTAGGGTTAGACTAAGGGGTTGAGCTAGAGTTAGGGTTAGCATTGGTGTTCAGGTAAAGTTTATGGAAATGGGTGGGGTTATAGCTAGCTTTAGGTATAGGTTGAGCTTTAGAATTAGGATTAGGCCTAGGGTTATGTTTCAGTTTAGGATTAAGTCTACATTTAGGGCTAGGTTAGGGTCTAGGGTTTCTGTTAGGATTATGGCTAGGACCAGGTCTAGGGCTAAATCAGGTCTAGGGTTAATTTTGAAAATAGTTTTAGGGTTAGGTTATGATTAGGTCTATTGTAAGAGTTAGGTTTAGGTTAAAGGTCAGCTTTAGGGCTAGGGTTATTATTAAGTCCAGGAACAGTGTCAGAGTTAGCATTTGGTTTAGCTAAAGGTTTAGGGATAAGGCTTGAATTAGCATTAGGTTTAGGTTTAGGATTAGGGTAATGGATAAGGTTTAGTTTAGGTTTCAGTTAAGGTTCAGGGTAAAGGATGAGTTACGTTTAGCAACCGGGTTAGGGTTACCATTAGGGTTAGGGTTATTTTTAGTGTAATGGAGAGGTGTAGAGCTAGGGTTAGGGCTAGGTTATGGTTTGGATCAACTCTAGGATTAGGGCTAGGTTTAGGAGTAGAATTAGGGTGTGATTTAGTGTAAGTTTTAGGGTTAGGGTAAGTGTTAAGTTTAGGGCTAGGGTTATAGTTAAGTTAGGGTAAGGGTTAGTGTTTGAACTATTATTAGGGCTAGGGCGAGGGTTAGGTTTAGGTTTAGGTCTGGGTTTACATTTATGTTTACAGTTAGGTTTAGTGTTTAGGGATGGGGTTTTAATTAGGGTTAGGGTTAGGGTAATGGATATGTTTAGAGCTAAAGTTCAGTCTAGGTTTAATGTTAGGATTACGGCTAGGGTTAGGGTTAGGGTTTAGGATAGAGCTAGGGTTATGTTTAGTGTAAAGGTTACGGTTAGGTCTAAGGTGAGGCATAATTTAGGGCTAGGTTTTGGGCTAGGGTTAGGCTAAGGGTTATGCTTAGAGCTAAGTTTAGGTGTACGTTTAGGGCTAGGTTTTATGTTATGTTTAGGGTTAGGGTTAGGACTATAGTTTATGTAAGAGCTAGGGTTATGTTTAGGGCTAGTTTTAATGTTAGGGTTATGTCTAGGTCTAGTGTTATGTCTAGGTTGTGAGTTAGTGTCATGTTTAAAGCTAGGTTCAGTGTTAGAATTAGGGTCAGTTTTTGGGATAGGGTTAGAGCCAGAATTAGGACTAGGTTTAGGTCTAGGTGTAAGGTAAGTGTTCGGTTTAGATTAAGGGTTATTGTTAGTGCTAGTGCTAGGTTTTTGTTTAGGTCTAGGTGTATAGTTATAACTATATTTAGAATTAACTTTGGGTCCAGGTCTAGTGTTAGGCTTACGTATAAGTATAGGTTTACCCGTAGGTCTAGTGTTAGGGTTTCATTTAGGATTAGGGTCAGATTTAGACCTAGGGTTACTGTTAGGGTCATATGAGTGTCAGGGATAGCTTTAGAGGTAAAATGAGGGCTAGGGTTAAGACTAGTATTATGATTAGAGTTTAAGTTAGGCCAAGGATTAGAATTAAGATTAAGGTTAGCATTTGGGTTAGGTCTTGGCTTAGTGTAAGGAATAGGGTTAGAGTTATGGTTAGAGCTAGGGTTAAGGTTAGGGTTAGGCCTAGCATTATAGTTAAAGCTAATGTTTGGGCTTGGATTAGGTGTCAAACTTGTGTTAGGGTTAGGTCTATGGTTAGGACAATGACTAATGTATGAACTAGGGTTATGATTAAGGCTAGTTTCAGGGTTAGGTTAAGGCTAGATATAGTGTTAAGGTTAATTTTAGGTTAGGGTTGTGTTTTGAGCTAGGATTAGTGTTAGGGTCAGTGTCAGGGTCAGGGTTAGTTTTAGAGTTAGTTTTAGGGTTAGTTGTAGGGTTAGGGTTTGATTTAAGTTAAGGGTTAAGATTAGGGCAATGGCTTGGTTTTGGTTTATGGCTAGGGCTACGGATAGGGCACATTTTATGATTAGCATTATGGTTAGGGGTAGTGTTAGGGTTTGGTTTAGGCTTATTTTAAAGTTAAATTTAGAGTTAAGTTTAGATTTAGACTTAGGCTTATATCTAGGATTAGGAATAAGGCTAAGGATAGAACTAGGGCTAGGGCTAGGGCAAGAGTTTGAGTTAGTCTTATGGCTATGTTTAGGGTTAGGTTAGGATTAAATAAAGGCTAGGATTAGCACTAGGCTTTGTGTTAGGCCTAGGTTTAGGGTGAGGGTTAGGGTTAGGTTAAGGGTTATGGATAGTTTGGGGGTATAGGATGAAGTTATATGTAGGTTTAGGGCTAGGATGAGGAATAGAACTAGGGTTAGGGCTCAGGTTATGGTTCAGGCTAGGATTAAGCTTAGGTTTAATGCTAAGATTATGACTAGAGCTAATTTCAGGTCTAGTGTTATGGTTAAAAATAGTTTTAGCTTTAGGTTGATGGCTAAGTCTAGTGTAAGGTTTAGGTTTAGAGTTAGGTTCAGGTTAAGACCTAAGGGTACTCTTAGGGCCAGGGTCATAATTAGTGTTTTGGATAGGTTAAGTTTTAATGTTAGGATTAGGACTCGATCTAGGGCTAGGGTTAGGTCTAATAGTAGTGTTAGAGTTTGGTTTTAGTTAAGGTTTAGAGTTAGGGCTAACACTATTTTTTGTTTTAGTCCTATGATTAGGGTTAGGGCTAGTGTTAGTGTTAGGCTTAGGCTAGGTGTTAGGGTTAAATTTGGAATTAGGGTTAGGACTAGGGTGAAGGCTAGAACTAAGGATATGGCAAGGGTTATGGCTAACCTAACCCTGAACCTAACTCTAAACCTAAACCTTACACTAGACGTAGCCATAAACCTAAACCTAAAACTATTTTTAACCATAACACTAGACCTGTAATTAGCTCTAGACATAATCCTAGCACTAAATCTAGGCTTATTCATAGACTGAACCATAACCCGAGCCCTAACCCTAGTTCTATTCCTCAACCTAGCCCTAAACCTACATATAACCTCATCCTATACCCCCAAACTAACCATAACCCTAAATCTAACCCTAACCCTCACCCTAAACCTAGACCTAACACAAAGCCTAGTATTAATCATAGGCTTTATTTAATCCTAACCTAACCCTAAACCTAGCCATAAGACTAACTCAAACTCTTGCCTTAGCCCTAGCCCTAGGTCTATCCTTAGCCTTATTCCTAATCCTAGATATAAGCCTAAGTCTAAATTTAAACCTAACTCTAAATTTAACTTAAAAATAAGCCTAAACCAAACCCTAACACTACACATAACCATAATGCTAATCCTAAAATTTGCCCTATCCCTAGCCCTAGCCATAAACCAAAACCAAGCCATTGCCCTAATCTTAACCCTTAACTTAAATCAAACCCTAACCCTACAACTAACCCTAAAACTAACTAAAATCTAACCCTGACCCTGACACTGACCCTAACACTAATCCTAGCTCAAAACACCACCCTAACCTAAAATTAACCTTAACACTATATCTAGCCTTAACCTAACCCTGAAACTAGCCTTAATCATAACCCTAGTTCATACATTAGTCATTGTCCTAACCATAGCCCTAACCCTAACACAAGTATTACACCTAATCCAAGCCCAAACATTAGCTTTCAGTATAATACTAGGCCTAACCCTAACCTTAACCCTAACTCTAACCCTAACTCTATCCCCATTCTAGCTCTAAACCTATACCAAACTCTAACACTAACCCTGACCCTTATTCTGACCCTAACCCTAAGTCTAAAGCTGACACTAACCCTAGACCAAACACTAACACTAGCCCTAGACTAAAAGCAAATCCTAAATCTAGCCTGAACTCTTCCTATAGACCTAAACATAAACCTAGCCATAGCCCTAACAATAACACTAATCTAACCCTAGACTTAACAAAGTCCTAATTCTGGCTGTAACCCTAACACTAACTCTAACCCAAACACCGACTCTGCCTTTAGAGTATACCTGTCTCTAAATCTGACCCTACCAAAAATCTAAACATAACACTAAAGCTAGCCATAACCCTAATCCTACAACTACCCCTCAACATAACCCTAGCTCTTACATTACCCATAGCCCTAACACTAGCCCTAAACCTAACACAAAACGTACAGCTAATCCTAATCCTAAATCAAGCCTTAAGCATAACCCTAACCCGAACCCTAGCCCTAACCCTAACCTAACTCTCGCCTTAGTCCTAATCCTAGCTCAAAGCCTAAACATTATTCTAAATGTAAACCTACACCTATTCCTCAATCTAACCCTAACACTAGCCCTAATCCTAACCTTAACCCTAGCCTTAAACCTAGCTCTAAACCAACCGATTACTCTAAACCTAAACCTAAAGTTATTGATAATTCTAGGCTTAATGCTAAAGCTAAATCTAACTGGAAAACTAACCCTAGACCTAACCTTAAATCTCAAACTTGCCATAGACCTAACCATAGCTCAAACCCTAACCCTTACTATAAACCTAAACATAACCATAGCCCTAACTCTAAGCCTAAACCTCAATTTATCGTTAAACATAGCCCTAAATCTACATCTAATTGTATAAATTACCCTGAACCTAACCCTACCCCTAATGATGTCACTAGCCCTAATTCTAACCCTAACCCGATGAGTACTATACTCTTATCCCTAGAAGTAACCCTAAACCTAACCCTCACCCTAAACCTAACCCTAGCTCAAAACCTAATCCTATTGCTAAACATAAACCTAAGCCTAAACTTAGTTTTAACCCTATCCCTAACGCTAATTCAAGACCTATTCCTAACCAGAAACCTAGCCCTAAACTTAGCTCTAATTCCATGCATTATACTAACCATAACCCTTACCCTAATGAGAACGCTAGGCCTAATCTTAACCCTATCACTAACCCTAACCCTATCAATTACCCTAAACCTAATGTAAACACTAAACAAAACCCTATCAGTACCTAAACCACATCCTCGTGCTAAATCAAGCCCTAAACATAAACCCTAAACTCAAGCAAACTCTAACAATGGCCAAGACCCTAATAAGTCTCCTAGCTCTAAGGCTGAATTTACATTAAACCTAACACTTACACTAGACCTAGCCATAACCCAGTTCCTAAAACTATCCCCAACCCTAACCTTAGACCTGACATTAGCCATAGCTGTAATCCTAGTCCTAAACCTAACACAAACCCCAGCCCTTATCCTAGCCCTAAACCAAGCATTAATCCTAAACCTAAACCTAACTTTAGGCCTAACCCCAAAATTAACCCTAGCCATAATCTTAGCCCTAATTTAGTCCTATTCCTAACCCTAGCCCTAACCCTAGCCCTAAGACTAAATCTAACTCCCAACATAGCCCAATCCCTGGTTCGAACCCTATTCCTTACCAGTACCCTAATCCAAGCCCTAACCCTAGCCCTATCATTAGCTCTAGCCCTAACCTAGATCTAATTTTAACTCTAAATCAAAACCTAATCCTAAGCCTAAACCTAACTCTAAATCTAACACTAGCCCTAAAATAAAACCAAGCCATAGCCCTAACCCTAACCCTTAACCTAACCCTTAACCTAAACTAAGTGCTAATTCTAGTTTTAAGCTGAAAACTAGAATTAACACTGAACCTGCCTCTGACTACAATACTAACCCTAGTCTAAACATCACCCTGACCCTAAACCTAAACTAGACCTACCTCTAACCCTAACCCTAAATTTAACCCTAATTGTAACCTGGTACTTACGTTAGCTTTACCCCTTACCCTAGCACTGTTAACCCCAAACCTAGCCCAAAACCAAGCTCTAACCCGAGTTTTAACCTTAAACCTAATCCTAAACCTAGCCCTAATCAAAATAATAAACCCTAGCCCTAATCCTATCTCTAACCCTATCCATTGCCTTAACCATAACCCTAGGCCTAAATTTAACCCTATCCCTAATCCTAAACCTATGCATTATTCTAAACCAAACCTAAACACTAAATCTCACCCTACAATTACACTACACGACCAATAAATTTAATTCAAGCCCTAACTTTAAACCTTAACCTATCTCAAATTTCTAACCCAGAACATGACTCTAATAATACACCTAGCTCTAAACCTGACCCTAACTCTAAACCTAACACTTATATCACATGTAGCCATAAACCTAACTGTAAAACTATCTTTAAACATTACCCTAGATCTGATATTAGCCCCAGCCCTAATCCTAGCCATAACACTAAAATAAACCATAGCCCTCATCCTAGCCCCAAACCTAGCCTTAATCATAACCCTAACCCTAATCATAGCCCTAACCCTAATTCTAACTCTCACCCTATCTCAAAACCTAGCTATAATACCATTCCTTACCCTAAACTTAACCCTAACCCTAACCCTAACGCTAGGCCTAAGGTGAACACTAACCCTAGCCTTAATTCTAGCCCTAATTTTACCCTATCCCTAACCGTAACCCTAACTCTGGCCCTAAGACTAACTCTAACTCTCACACTAGCCCTATACCTACTTCTAACCCTATCCATTACCGTAATCCTAACTCTAGCCCTAACCCTAGCCATACCTAGCAATAATCACTGCCTAATCTTTATTCCTATTCCTAAACCTAGATCTAACCCTAACTCTAAAGCTAACTCTAAGCCTAAGCCTAAGCCTAACATTAACACCAGCCCTAGCCCTAATGCTAATCATAAATACAGTACTAACCCTAACCCATACAGTAAAACAAACTCGAGCAATACTGCTAACCCTACATCTAACATAAAACAAACCTTAACACTACACCTAGACCTACCCTAGCCCTAATTGGAGTGCTTATCTTAACCTTGATACTAACCCTAAATCTGACTCACATCCTGACACTCCCCCTAGCTCTAAAACACCACCCAACCCTAAAACAAACCCTTACAGTAACCCCAGCCTTAATTCGAGTTCTAACCCTAACCCTAAAAGTAAAACCTGACCCTCACTATTAACCTAACACTAACAGAGCTCTAAATTTCACCCTAACCACAAACCTGATCCCAACACTAGAGGTTTAACCTCTAACCATCACCCTAAAACTAACCCTAAAACCATAGTTCTTCCATTAGTCATTGCTCTGAACTTACCCTTAATCCTAACACAGAAACTAGCCCTAATCCGAGCCATGAACCTAGCTTTAACCCCAACCCTAGTCCTAATCCTAGCTCTAACACTATCCCTTACCCTATGCCAAACTCTAAACCTAATGCTAATCCTAATCGTAATCGTAATCCTCTGACACGGTTTTGTTTGAGTGCTAGGTCTAGGGTTAGGGCTAGTTTTCCAATTAGCATTAGGGTTAGCACTAGTGTTAGGGTGAGGTTTAGACTAATAATTAGGGTATGATTGAGGTTAGAGTTAGGTCTAGGTATAGGGCTAGGGCGAAAGTAGGAATGGGGTTGCATTACGTTTAGGTTTTAGGGTTTGTGTTATGGTGAGGGATAGATTTAGAACTAGGGTTAATGCTAGGGTGAGAGGTACGGTTTGGTTTACAGTTAGGGTAGGTTTAGGACTAAATTTGTGCAAGGATTAGAGCTAGGGTTAGTGTTAGGGCTAGGCCTCCGTTTAGGGTTAGGATAGGGTTAGGATTAGTGTAAGGTATGATGTTATAGCTAGGTGTAGGGCAAGGTACAAAATAGGGTTAGGGCTAGGGTTAGGTTAGAGTTAGCATGAAGGCTAGGTTTAGGGCTAGGATTAAGGTTCAGTTTTGTGTTAGGGTTAGGGTTAGAATTAGTGCTAGGACTAATGTCAGGTCTAGGTTTATGGTTAGGTTTAGTTTTAGGGCTCGGTTTATGGCTAGTTCTAGTGTAATTTTTTTTACTTTGAGGGTTAGGGTCAGTTATAGAGACAGGGTTATTATTAGGGTCACTGTCATGATTAAGGTTTGAGAAAGGTTAAGGTTTAGGATCAGGGCTTTCATTAGCGTTAGGGTTATTATTAAGGTTAGGGTAATGTTTATGGTTAGGTTTAATTTCAGGTTAGGTTTAGGGTAATGGACAAAGTTAGGGTTTGAGATAGGATTACAGTTATCCTAGAATTAGCATTAGGGTTAGGGTTATGTTTAGGGTATGGATAGGGTTAGAGCTACGGTTAGGGCTAGGATTATGGTTAGGATTAAGGCTAGGGTTAGGTTTAGGGTTAGGGCAAGTTTTAGTGTTAGGTTTAGGTTTATGGTAATGGTTAGGGCTCTGGTTAGGGTTAGGATTAAAACAGGTGTAGATCTCAGATTAGTGCTACGTTTTGGGTTAGATTAGGTCTAGGATTAGGGCTACAACAAACGTAAGAACTAGGGTTGTGATTAGGGCTACTTTTAGGGTTAGGGTAGGGGTAGGTGTAGTGTTCGGGTTAGGTATAATTTTAGGGTGATCTGAGAGCTACAGTTAGTGTTAGGGTCAGAATTAGGGTCAAGGTTAGGTTTTGGTTTAAGTTAAGGGTTAGAGTTACGGCTATAGCTTGATTTTTTTAAGGCTAGGACTTGGTTAGAGCTAGTTTTAGATTAGAGTTAGTGTTAGGGCTAGATTTAGTGTGAGGTTTAGGTTTATGGTTGGGGTTAGTTATAGAGATATGGTTAAATCTAGGGTTAGTGTTAGGGCTAGGTTTAGGGCTAAGGGTAGAGCAAGCGTTGGGGTTATACTAAGGGATAGGGTTAGAACTAGGAACAGGGCTAGGGCGATAGTTAGAGTTAGTATTAGTGCTAGTGTTAGGATTAGGTTTAGGGCTGAATTAGAGCTAGGATCAGGTCTAGGATTAGTGTAAGGATTTAATCTAGGGTTAGAGTTAGGGGAAGGGTTGAGGTTATATCTAGGTTCAGATATAGGGTGAGAGATAAAATTAGGGATAGGGCTAGAGTTAGGGTTCGGGTTAAGATCAAGACTAGGTTTAGGGCTAGAATGAGGGCTAGCATTTGTGTTAGGGTGTCGCGACCCCTCGCCAGCAAGGGAAACATGACACAGGATTCTTCTTTCAACAGTTTATTCAGGCCTTGAGTCATGTATCATCTTCTAGCGCTCGCTTCCCCGACACACCCAAGCACAGCTTAATAAAGCCCCCGCGTCCCAATCCTAAGCCGCCACGTGGATCTCTCTCATAGGGTGGTAAGGGATTGCGTGTCAATTCTCCATAAAAGGAGTTGTTTACCACAGGCCACAGTGGAAGCCGGTGCCATCTTCTAATGGTGGCCACGATCTATAACAATGGCTTACCACATTAGGGTTATGGCAAGTATTAGGCTAGGGATAATATCAGGTCTACGGTTACAGTTAGGGATATGTTTAGGGTAAGGTTTATGGCTAGGTCTATATTCAGAGTTAGGTTTAGGGTAAGATTCAGGTTTATATCTAGGGGTATTATAATGGTCAGGTCAGGTTTTGGGTTTGGATTAGGTTGAGGTTTAGAGTTAGCACTCAAATTAGCATTAGGGTTAGAGTTAGGGTTAGTGTAAGGGATAGGGTTAGGTTTTGTCTTCAGGTTAGGTTTAGGGTTCATGTTAGTTTTAGGTTAATGGATAGGGTTAGGGTTAGGCCTAGGGTTAGCATTAGGTTTATGGTTATTGTTTGGGTAATTGATCTATTTAGAGCTATGGTTAGGGCTAGGATTATGTTTAGGATTAGGGCTAGATTTAGGGTTAGGGTTATGGTTTAAGATTAGGATATGGGTTAGGGTTTAAGCTAGGGTTAGTGCTAAGGCTAGAGTTAGGTTTAGGTTTCAGTCAAGGGTTAGGGTTAGTATTATGGTTAGGGCTAGGGTTAGGGTTAGTATTAGGCTTAGTTTTTTTTTTTTTTTTTTTTTTTTTTTTTTTTTTTTTTTTTTTTTCCCCCTGTAGGTTAAGTGTAAGGCTCATGGATTTAGTAAGTGTTAGGGCCTAGGTTGAGGGTTCAGGTTAGAATCAGAGCTAGGGATAAAGGTAGATATAAGGCTATTAGAGCCAGGGTTAGCATTAGGTTTAGGGTTATGGTTAGGGTAATGTATAGAGTCAGAACTAGGATTTGGGCTATGGTTGCAGTTAGTATTAGGGCTAGGATTAGGGTTAGGGTTTGGGCTAGTGTTTGTTTACCATAAGGATTAGGGTTTGAGATAGAGTTAGAGCAAGGGCTAAGTTTTGGGTTAGGTTCAGCATTAGGTCTAGGGATAAGATTACAATAGGTTTAGGGTTAGGGTTAGGATTAGCTCTACGTTTATCATTAGGGTTAGGATAAGGGTTAGGGTAATGGATATGTTATATGTAAGTTTAGGTTTAGGTTTAGGGTTAGATTTAGTTTTAGGGTTAAGGTTAAGGCATGGGTAGGTTAGGTTTCTACTACAGGATAGGGTTTGAGCTAGAGTTAGGGCTATGGAAGTGTTAGATTTAGTGTTAGGTCTAGGGTTATTTTTCCGGTTAGGGTTAGGGTTACGGTTAGGGTTAAGGCTAGGGTTAGGGTTAGGGTTAGAGTAATGTTTATTTTCAGAGCTAGGTTTAGGAATAAGATTAAGTTTAGGGAAAGGTTAGTGTTAGATTTATGGATAAGTCTAAGTTTATATTTATGGCAAGAGTTAGGCATTGAGTAAATTTAGGAATAAGGCTACAGTTAGGGTTAGGATTAGGGCTAGGCTTAGGGTGAGTGTTACACCTATGGGTAGGTTGAGGCCTCGGATTCACTCTAGGTTTTGTGTTAGGTTAAGGTGGAGGGTTAGGGCTATGGTAATGTAAGAGCTAGGATTATTATTAGGGCTACTTGGAGTGTTAGGTTATGCCAAGGTCTGGTGTTAGGTTTAGATTTTCAGTTAGGCCAGGTTAGAGTTAGCTTCGTGTTAATTGCAGCGTCCATGTGCAGGTTAGTGTTAGGGTTAAGATTAAAGCCAGAATTAGGACTAGGTTTATGTCTAGGGGGAGGGTTAGACTTTGCATTGTGTTAAGGCTTATCTTTAGGGCTAGAATTAGGTTTTTGTTTAAGTCTAGGGCTAGAGTTAAGGCTACATTTAGGATTAGGTTTAGGTCTAGGACTTGTGTTAGAGTCAGGTTTAGTATAAGTTAACTGGTAAGGCTAGTGTTAAGGTTTGGTCTAGGGTTAGAATCAGATTTATACCTAGGGTTAGTGTTATGGTCAGAATAAGGGTCAGGGTTAGCGTCAGGGTTTGGTATAGATTATAGCTCAAATGAGGCTAGATTTTGGACTACTAATAGTGTTAGGGTTTTGATTAGCCTAAGGATTAGGGATAGGTTCAGGTTACCATTAGGGTTAGGGTTTTGCTTAGGTTTAGGGATAGAGTTAGAGCTAGTGTTAGGATTAGGGTTAGTGTTAAAGCTAGGTTTACGGCTCAGATTATGGCTAGATTTGTGTTAGCATTAGGGCTAGGGTTAGGGCAATGAATAATGTAAGAATCAGGATTACAATTTAGTTAGATTTAGGGTTAGTGTTTATGATTAGTGTTGATGGTTAGGTTTAAGGTTAGGATGAATTTAGAGCTAGGGTTATTGTTATGTAGGATTCAGGGACAGGGTTAGTTTTAGGATTAAGACTCAAATTAGGGCTAGGACTAGTTTTAGGGTTTGGTTTAAGGTAAGAGTGGTGTTTTAGAGCTAGGGTGAGTGTTAGGATATAAGCCAGGGTCAGGGTTAGTTTTAAGATTAGGGTTAGGACTCGAATTAGGGCTAGGATATGTTCTAGGTGTAATTTAGGGTTTGTTGTAAGTTAAGGTTTAGGGTTATGTCTATTGCTAGGTTTTGTTTGAGTTTCAGGGTTAGGGTTAGCACTAGTTTTATGATGAGTATTCAGGTTAGGTCTACTGTTAGTGTTAGGCTTAGGCTTATGGTTACAGTTATATTTAGAGTTAGGTTTAGATCTAGTGTTAGGCTAGGCCTAAGGATAGGGCAAGTGTTAGGGCTAAGGTTAGGGCTAGGTTTAGAGTTACAGTAAGGCATAGGGTTAGAACTAGGAATAGGGCTAGTGTGAGAGTTAGAGTTTGTCTTAGGGCTAGGATTAGGGTTAGGATTTGGATAAGGGTTAAGTTAAGGCCAGGATTAGGGCTAGTGTTAGTGTTCAGTTTAGGCCTAGCGATAGGTTTATGGTTAGGTTTATGTTTAGGATAAGGGATGACATTATAGCTAGGTTTAGAGGTAGGGTTAGGGCTAGAATAGTGATAGGGATAGGTGTAGAGTTATGGTTATGATTAAGGCTAGGATTAGGGCTAGGATGATGGCTAGTGGTTTTTTTTTTATGGCTAGGATTAGGGCTAGGGCTAATATCAGGTCTAGGGTTATGGTTAAAGATAATTTTAGGGTTAAGTTTAGGTCTACATCTAGTATAAGGGTCAGGTTTAGAGCTAGGGAAAATTTTAAGGTTAGGGTCAAGGTTAAGGTTTTGTTTAAGTTAGGATTTAGGTTTAGGGCTCGAATTAGCATTAGGTTAGAGTTAGGGTAATGATAGGGTTTAGTTTAGGGTTCAGGTTAGGTTTAGGGTAATTGATAGGGTTAGCATTAGCAATAGGGTTTGGTTTAGGTTTAGAATTAGCATTAGGATAAGAGTTATGGTTATGGTAGTGGGTCAAATTAGAGCTTAGGTTAGAACTATGGTTAATATTAGGAATAGGTCTTGAGTCATGGTTAGGATTAAGTTTAGAACCAGGGTTAGGTTTAGGGTTATGTTCAGTGTAAGGGTTTGGTTTTGAGATAGAATTATGGCTAGGGAGAGGTTTAGTTTTAGGGTTAGATCTAGGGATAGGATTATGGTTGAGCTAGTGTTAGGGTTAGGGTTAGGGCTAGGTTTATCATTAAGGTTAGGTTTAGGGTTAGGGTAATGGATAGGGTTAGATATAGGGTTAGGGTTAGGGTTAGATTTTGGTTTGGGATTAGGATTAGGGCTATGTTTATGTTTAGGTTTATGGTTAGGTTTAGGGTTTGAGTTAGGGTTAGGGCATTGCTGTTAAATTTAGGATTGTGTCTAGGGTCAATTTTCTTGTAGTTTATCCTAATACTAGACCTAGTCCTAACGCTAATCTTATAACTAGCCCAAATTGTAACCCTAGTCCATACATTGGCTGTAACTTTAACCCTAGCTGTAACTCTAACCTAAACCTAGCTCTAAACTGAGAGCTAATCTTAGCTTTAATTCTTACACTAACTCTAACACTATCCCTAACCCTAACCCTAAACATAGCCCTAACCCTAGCTCTAACCCTATCCCTTACCCTAAGTTAACCCTAACCTAATGCTAACACTAGTCTTAACCTTAATCCTTAATTTAACTCAAACCCTAACCTATTAGTAGTCCTAACCTTAGCCCTCATTCTAGCTCTAACCATAACCCAAACCTGACACTTATTCTGACCCTAACAGTAACCATAGGTCTAAACCTGACCTAACCTTAAAGCGAACCCTAACACTAGCACTAGAAATAAACCTATACGTGAACCTAACCCTAACACTAGCCCTAAACCTAAACTTCACCCTACTACAAATCCTATCCCTTATCCTAAGCCAAACCCTAAACTTAATGCTAACCCTAGTCCTAACCCTAATCCTTAGCTTAACACAAATCCTAACTTTATTACTAGTCCTAATTCTAGCCATCATTCTAGTTATAACCATTACCATAACACTAACCCTAGCCCTGATCCAAACCATAAACCAAACTCTCACATTAGCCCTACCTGTAAACCTATACCTAAACCTAACGCTAACACTAGCCCTAGACATAAACTTACCCACAAATCTAGCCATCTCTCACCCACGACCGAAAGAAAAACCTAGCCCTTGCCCTAATAATAACCCTTAACCTAACCCAAACACTAATCCTACATCTATACCTAACCAATCATAATTTAAGCTCTATCCTTAACCCTATTCCTAATCCAAACACAGACCCTGACACTAACACCAACTTAGCTTTAAAACTGATCATAACCAAAACAGAAACCTAACAGTAGACATAGCCATAACCCAAACCATAAGCCTAGTTCTTATATACCCATAGCCCTAACCCTAGATCTAAACCTAACCAAAATCTAGCCCTAAACCTAGGACTAAACCTAGCCCTAAGCATAACCCTAACACTAATTGTGTCCCGCTTGCTAATCCTAACCCTCCACTTAGATCTAAACCTAGCTAAAACCCTAACCATAACTCTAAACATAAACCTAGCCCTATCCCTAAACCTAATGCTAACCCTAGCCCTAATCATAATGTTAATACTAGCCCTAATACTATTTCTATATTTATCCATTACAATAAAACTAACCCTAATCCTAATGATAACCCTAGCTCTAACTCTAACTGTAAACCTAATCCTATACCTAACCCTAAACATAACCCTCATCTTAGCCCTAACCCTAGATCAAATCTTAAACTATACTCTCACCAACCGTAGCC
>NW_027287718.1:0-82513 GCF_047511675.1 Marmota flaviventris
GTTGGTTAGTTTCAGGTTTGGAGGTAGGTTTCGTGTTAATGGCAGGGTCAGTGTTTGGGTTAGAGGTAAAGTTAGGGTTACAGCCAGAATTAGGACTAGGTTTAAGTCTAGGGTTTGAGTTAGTGTTTGGGTGAGGTAAAGGTTTTCATTAGGGCTAGGGCTAGGATTTTGTTTAGGTCCAGAGCTAGAGTTCAGGCTAGATTTAGGATTAGGTTTAGGTCTATAGATAGTGGTAGGGTTAGGTTTAGGCATAAGGTTACAAGTTGGGCTAGTGATAGGGTTTGTTTTAGGGTTAGGGTCAGGATAGCCCTAGGATATATGTTATGTTCAGAATAAGGGTCAGTGTTGGGGTTAGGGTTTGTGATAGTATTAGAGCTAGAATGAGATCTAGGGTTAGGGCTATTACTATGGTTAGGATTTGGTTAGCCTAAGGATTAAGGATAGGTCTAGGGTTACCATCCGGTTTAAGGTTTTGCTCAGGGTAAGGTATAGTGTTAGGGCTAGGGTTAGGTTTATGGTTAGGGTTAAAGCTAGGTTTAGGGCTCAGATTAGGACCTGTTTTTGTGTGAGGTTTAAGGCTAGGGTTAGGGCAATGGCTAGTATAAGAACTAGGGTTACAATTAGGGTTAGAGGTAGGGATAGGTCTAGTGTTAGGTTTAGGTTTAAGATTCGCGTGATATTTATAGCTAGGCTTAGTGTTAGAATATCAGTCAAGTCAGGGTTAGTTTTAGGGTTAGGGTTAGAACCCGAATTAGGGATAGGGTTACTGTTAGGGTTCAGTTTATATTTAGGGTGGTGTTTAGAGCTAGGATGAGTGTTAGAATATAATTCAGGTTCAGAGTTATTTTTAAGGTTATGATTAGGACTCAAATTAGGGCTAGGGTTAGATCTAGGTGTAGTGCTTGCAATTGTTTTAAGTTAAGGTTAGTGTTAGGCCTGTTTCTCGATTTTGTTTTAGTGTTATGGTTAGGGTTAGAGCTAGTTTTATGATTAGCTTTAGGGTTGGGGCTAGGGTTATGGTTAGGTTTAGGATAAGGCTAGATTCAAGGATTGGGCTAGGTTTTGTGTTAGGTATAGGTCAAGATTTAGGGCTAGAACTAATGTCAGGTCAAGATTTATATTAAGTGATATTTTTAGGGTCACGTTTATAGCTAGGTCAAATTAAAGTGTTAAGTTTAGGGAAAGGGTCAGAATAAGAGCTGGGGTATTATTAGGGTCAGGGTCAGGCTTCGGGTTTGGGTTAGGTTAAAGTTTAGGTTTAAGCCTCAAATTAGCATTAAGGTTAGAATTAGGGTTAGGGTAATGGATAGTGTTAGGTTTAGGGTTCAGGTTAGGTTTAAGATAGTGATAGTTTGAGGATTAGTCTTAGGGTTAGCATTAGGGTTATGGTTATCATTAGGGTAATTTATAAGCTTAGACCTAGGGTAGGGCTACGATCATGGTTAAAATAGGGCTAGAATTAGGGTTAGGGTCAGGGTTAGGGAGAGGGTTACAGTTAGGATTAGATTTAGGGTTTGAGCTAGGATTTTTGCTATGGCTAAGGTTTATTTAGAGTTTGGTCTAGGTTTATGGTCAGGGTTAGTGTTACAGTTAGGGCGAGGGTTATCTTTAGGATAAGGGTAATTTGTTTAGATGTCAGGTTAAAGATAGGTTTATGTTTATGTTAGCTTTAGGTTTAGGTTTAGAATTAGGTTTAGGATTTGAGCTAACTTAGATTTAGTGTTAGGGTTTAGGTTCACTATTAGCTCTAGGATTAGTTTTCAGTTTGGGGTTAGGGTACATTTACCTTTAGGTCTAGTGTTATCATTAGGGTTAAGTTTAGGGTTAGGGTAATGGGTAGGGTCCGAGCTAGGGTTTGTGCTAGGGTTAAGGTTAGGATTAGGGCTTGGGTTAGGGCTATGGTTTGGCCTTGGGTTAGTGTTAGGGTTAGTTTAAGTGTAATGGTTAGGGATTGAGCTAGGTTTAGGGCTAAGGTGAGGGTTAGGGTTAAGGTCAGGGCTAGGGTAGGGATAGGGTTAGGTTTAGGGGTAGAGTTAGCATTAGTTTTACGGTTATGGTTAGTGTAATGGATAGAGTTAGAGCTAGGCTTTGGGCTATGTTTACAGTTAGGATTAGGGCTAGAGTTAGTGAGGATTAGAGATTTGGCTAGGGTTATATCTAGGGTAAGGTTTAAGGTTTGAGCTAGAGTTAGTGCTAGAACAAGGATTAGGGTTAGGTTTAGGGTTAGGGCTAGTTTTAGGGTTAGTGTTATGCTTAGGGTTAGGTTTAGGCTGTAATTATGGCTAGGTTTTGTGTGAGGTTTAGGGCTTGTGTTAGGTATATGGGTAATGTAAGCGCTACAGTTATGTTTATGGCTAGATTTAGAGTTCGTGTAGTGTTAGGTTTAGTTTTTGGGTTAGAATAATGTTTAGAATTAGGGTTTTTGTTAGGGTAAGTTTCAGGGTTCAGGTTAGGTTTAGATTTAGTGTTAGTCCAGAATGAGGACTAGGGTAGGTCTATGGATAGAGTGAGTGTTTGGTTTGGTTAAGGAATATTGTTAGGGCTAAGGCTAGGGTTATGGCTACATTTAGGATTATGTTTAGGTCTATTGCTAGTGTTAGTGTTAAGTTTAGGGTTAGGGTTACTGGTAAGGCTAGTGTTATGTTTTGGATAAAATTTAGGGTCAGGTTTAAACCTAGGTTTAGTGTTAGGGTCAGAATAAGGGTCAGGGTTAGTGTTTGGGTTAAGTTTAGAGCTAGAATGAGGGCTAAGGTTAGTACAAGGGATGGAGTTAAGGTTTGGGGTAGGCATAGAATTAGGGTTAGGACTAGGTTAGCTATAGGGTAAAGGTTTGACTAAGTGTAAGACATAGGGTTAGAACTAGGATTAGGACTACGGATAAGGCTAGGGTTAGGGCCAGGGTTAGGGTTAGGGTTAAAGTTAGGTTTAAGCTTGAATTAGGTTTAGGTTTTGTGTTAGGTTTAGGGCTATGGCTAATTTAAGAACTGGCATTATGATTAGGGCTAGTTTTAGGGTTAGGTCTAGGGTGAGGTCTAGTGTTAGGATTAGGTTTAGGGATAGGGTGATGTGTAGAACTAGGGTTAGTTTTAAGGTCGTAGTCAGTGTTAGTATTAGTTCTAGAGTTAGGGTTAGGTCTTAATGTTAGGTCTAGGGTTAGGACTAGGTGTAGGGTTAGGTTTTGGTTTAGGTTAAAGTTTAGAGTCACTGCTATGGCTCTGTTTTGCTTGAGGGCTAGGGCTAGGGTTAGGGCTAATTTTCAAATTAGTATTAGGGTTAGAGCTAGTGTTAGGGTGTGGTTTAGGCGTAGGTTTAGGTTTATATTTAGATATAGGGTTAGATCTAGGTTTAGGACTACAGTGAAGGTTAGGGCTAGGATTAGTTCTAGGGTTTGAATTATCATAAGGGATAGTGTAAGAACTAGGGCTAGTGCTAGGGTGAGAGTTAGAATTAGTCTTAGTGTTAGTTTTAGATATAGGGTTAGAATTATGGCTTAATTAGGGCTAGGATTAGAGCTAAGGTTAGTATTAAGGCTGACCCTAGGTTTATGGCTAGGATTATGTTTATGATTATAGACAGATATGATGTTATGGCTAGCTTTAGAACTAGGGCAAGGTTTAAAATTAAGTTTAGTTCTATGGTTAGTTAGGGTTAGGTTTAGGATTAAGGCTACGTTTAGCACTAGGATTCGGGCTAGAGTTTGTTCTAGTCTTAGGGCTTCATTAGTGCTAGGGCTAATGTCAGGTCTAGGATATGGTTAGAGATAGTTTTAGGGTTAAGCTTCTTAGTGTTAAGATTAAATTTATGGATATGTGTAGGTTTAGGGTTCAGGTTAGTTTTATGGTAATGTACAGGTTTAGGATTAGGAATAAGTTCAGGTTTATCCTAGGGTTAGGATTAGGATTAGGGTAATGGATAGGGTTTCAGATGGGGTTAGGGCTAGGTTTATTGTTAGGATTAAGGCTAGGATTAGGGTTAGGTTTTGGGTAATGGAAAGGGTTAGGTTTATGGTTAGGATTAGAGTAAGTGTTAGAGCTAGAATTAGGTTTTTGGTTAGAGTTAAAGTTAGTGTTAGGGCTCCAATTAGGGATAGGTTTTGGGTTAGATTAGGGCTAGATTTTGGGCTTCAGCTAATGTAAGAACTAAGGTTACGAGTAGAACTTGTTTTAGGGTTAGGGTTAGGGCTAGGTGTAGGGTTAGGTTTAGGTACAGGTTTTGAGTGATGTTCAGAGCCAGGGTTAGTGTTAGGGTCAGAGTCAGGGTCAGGGTTTGTTTTAGGGTTAGGTATAGGACTCAAATTAGACTTAGGTTTTAGGGCTAGGTGTAGGTTTAGGGTTTGGTTTATGTTAAAGGTTAGGGTTAGGGCTATGGCTTGGCTGTTGATTAGGGCTAGTGCTAGGTTAAGTATAGTTTTAGGATTAGCATTATTATTTCAGCTTGTTTTAGTGAGAGGTTTAGCTTAGGGTTAGGGTTTGATTTATAGTTAGGCTTAGATATAAGATTAGGGCTAGAGCTAGGGTTAGGGCTAATGTAAAGACAAGTGATAGGAATATGTTAAGGGATAGTGTTAGCACTAGAAATATGACTAGGGTGAGAGTTAGAGTTAGTCTTAGGGCTAGGGTTAGGTTGGGTTTAGGGGTAAATTAGGGCTTGGATTACGTCTAGCATTTGTATTAGTGTTAGACATAGGTTTAGGTTTGGGGATAGGTTTAGGTTTAGAGGAAGGGATGGGGTTAGAGCTAGTTTTAGAGTTAGGTTGAAGGTTAGAATTTTGGTTAGTGCTAGCGTTAT
The DNA here is from genome assembly GCF_047511675.1 of Marmota flaviventris. Lineage (NCBI taxonomy): Eukaryota > Metazoa > Chordata > Mammalia > Rodentia > Sciuridae > Marmota > Marmota flaviventris. Next base: position 4,789 of record NW_027287718.1, read on the forward strand.
GGTTTGGTTTAATAATAAGGCTAGGTTTAGGGCTAGGATGTGGGCTGGTGTTTGTTTTAGGGTTATGGCAAGAATTAGGGCTAGGGCTAGTATCAGGTCTAGGCTTACATTAGGGATAGATTGAGGGTTAGATTTATGGCTAGGTCTAGTGTAAGGGTTAGGTTTAGGGTAAGGGTGAGGTTTAGAGCTAGGGGTATTATTACAGTTAGAATTAGGTTTCAGGTTTGATTTATGTTAGGGTTTAGGTTTAGATTTGAATTAGCATTAGGTTTTGGTTAGGGTAATGATAGGTTTAAGTTTAGGGTTCTTGTTAGGTGTAGGGTAATTGATAGGGTTAGAGTTAGCAAAAGGGTTAGGGATAAGCCTATGGTTAAGTTTGTGTTAGGATTGAAGCATGATTTGTGGTTTGGATGAGGGCTAGGTTTTGTGTTAGGGTTAGGGCAAGTTTTAGAGATAGTGATAATGTCAGGTTTAGGGTTACAGCTATGGATAGTTATATGGTTAGATTCATGGCTAGGTCTAATATTAGGTTTAGGGTAAGGGCCAGGTTAAGGGTAAGGTGTATTTTTAGGGTCAGTGTCAGGATTCAGTTTTGTGTTAGGTTAATAGTTAGGATTACACCTCAAATTAGCATTAGGGTTACAATTAGCCTTAGGTTAATGGATAGGTTTAGGTTTAGGATTTAGGTTAAGTTAGGGTAATTGGTAGGGTTAGGGTTAGTGATAGGGTTAGGGTTAGGCCTAGGGTTTGCATTTGGATTAGGGTTATATATAATGAATAGCATTAGAGCTAGGGTTAAGCCTAGGGTTTTGGATAGAAATAGGGCTAGAGTTAGGCTTAGGGTTAGGGCTAGGGCTATGTTTAGGTTTAGGGTACAGGATATGTTTTGAGGTAGGGTTAGAGCTAGGGTGAGTGTTAGGTTTAGGATTATGTCGATGGTTAGATTTATGGTTAAGGTTAGGGTTAGTGTTAGGGTTAGGGCTAAGGTTATCTTTAGAGTTAGGTTAATTGATGGGGTTAGATATCAGGTTAGGATTAGGCATAGTTTTACGTTTAAGGTTAGTGTTAGGGTTAGGGCTAAGATTGTCATTAGAATTAGGGTTATGGATAGGGTTAGATTTCAGGTTAGGGTTGGGGTAATTTTAGGTTTAGGGTTATTGTTAGGGTTTGGGCTAGGTTTAGTGTCAGAGTAAGGGTTAGCTTTTTATCTAGGGTTAAGGCTACATTGAGGGTTAGGTTTAGGGTTATGTGTAGTATTAGGTTTACAATAAGGATTAGAGCTAGGTTTATCATTAGGGTTAAGATTCGGTTTAGGGTAATGGATAATTGTAGAATAGTATTAGGGCTAGTGTTAACATTATGATTAGGGCTAGGATTAGGTTTAGGTTTATGGATAGGGCTAGGGTTATGTTTAGTGTTTGATTTTGGGTTTTACCTAGGGTTAAGATTAAGGCGAGTTTTAAGGTTAGCATGAGGGTTAGGCTTAGGATAAGGAATAGGTTTAGGTTAGGATTAGGGTTACACTTTGGGCTAGATTTAGGCCTAGGATTAGGGCTAGGTGTTTTGTTAGATTTAGAGCTAGTTTTTGTGCTATGGTAAAGTAAGGGTTATGTTTACCAGTATGGCTAGGCCTAATAGTAGGTTTAGGTATCAGTTAGCGTCAGTTTTATAGCTAGGATTACTGTTAGTATCTGGGTCTGTCTTTGGATAAGGGTTAGGGTTAGGGTAAGAGCCAGAATTAGGATTGGTTAGGTCTAGAGGTAAGGTTGGTGTTTGGCTTAGGTTAAGGGTTATCATTAGAGCTAGGGCTATGTTTCTGTTTTGGTCATTGCTAAAGATATGTCTGGATTTAGGATTAGATTTAATCTAGGTCTAGTATTAGGGTTACTTTTAGCTATAGGGTTATGGGTAGGGCTAGTGTTATGGTTTGGTTTAGATTGAGGGTCAGAATAAGGGTCAGCGATAGGGTTAGATTTTGGTTTAAGGTTATAACAAGAATGAGTGCTAGGGTTAGGACTAGTAATAGGGTTAAATTTTGGGTTAGACTAAGGATTAGTTTTAGGACTAGGGTTAGATTTAGGGTTGGGGTTTGGCTAGGGTAAAGATAAGGTTAGAGCTAAATTAGAGCTAGGGTTCGGGTTAGGTTAAGGGCTAGTGTTAGGGTTAGGGTTAGGGTGAAATCTAGGGTTAGGTCTCAGATTTGGGCTAGGTTTTGGTTAGCATTAGTTTTAAGATTATCGTTATTGTATGATCTAGGGTTTTGATTAGAACTAATTTTAGAGTTAGGGTTAGGACTAGGTCGCGTGTTAGAGTAAGTTTTAGGTTTAGGGTGATGTTTAGAGGTAGGGTTAGTGTTAATGTCAGAGACAGGTTCAAAAGTAGTTTTAGGGTTAAGATTATGAGTAGAATTAGGGCTAGTCTTAGGGCCAGAGGTAAAGTTAGGCTTTGGTTTAGGTAAAAGTTTAGGGTTAGTGTTATTGTTCAGTTTTGTTTTAGGGCTAACCCTTTGATTAGGGCTAGTTTTAGGATTAGCGTTAGGGTAAGGACTAGTGTTAGGGTGATATTTAGGTTTAGAATTAGGGTTAGATTTAGTGTTAGGTTTAGATCTAGGGTTAGGGCAAGGTTTAAGGTCAGGGCTAGTGTTATTCTAGACTATGGCTAGGAATAAGGTTACAGTAAGTGATAGGGTTAGAATTAGGGCTAGGGCTAGGGCGGAGTAGTCTTGAAGCTAGGATTAGGATTATGTTTAGAATTCGTGGGAGTGTTATTCTTGGGGTTAGTCCTAGAGTTAAGGTTAGGGCTAGCGTTAGTGTGAGGGTTAGGGTTTGGGTTAGGTTTACGGTAAGCAATGGGGTTATAAATAGGTTTAGGGATAGGGAATATGTTAGAATTCGGGTTAGGGTTATGATTAAGGCTTGGTTTTGGTCTAGGATGAGAGCTAGTGTTCGTGTTAGGGTTAGGGCTACGATTAGGGCTAGGGCTAATGTCAGGTCTAGGGTTACAGATAGGAATATATTTTGAGTTATGTTTATGGTTAGATCTAGTGTAAGGGTTAGATTTAGAGTAAGGGTCAAGTTTAGTGCTATGTGTGTTATTAGGGTCAGTGTACAGCTTATTGTTTGGTTTAGGTTAAGATTTAGGTTTACGATCCGAATTAGCATTAGTGTTAGAGTTAGGGTTAGGATAATTAATAGGCTTAGGATTAGTGTTCAGGTTAGTTTTAGGGCAATGGATAGGTTTAGGGATTTGATAGGCTTAGGGTTAAGCCTAGGCTTAATATTATGGTTAGGATTATAGTTAGGGTAATGGATAGAATTAGAACTAGGTTTAGGGTTAGGGTTATGGTTAGGATTAGGGCTAGGGTTAGGGTAGTGGATATAATTAGAGCTATGGTTAGGTCTATGGTTAAGGTTAGGATTAGGGCTAGTGTTGGGTTAGGGTTTGGGATAGGACTTGGGTTATGTTAAGGGTAAAGTTTAGGCTTTGAGCTAGGGTTAGGTCTAAAGCAAGGCTTAGGGTTAGGGTTAGGGTAGAGTTAAATTTAGGGTTAAGCTTAGGGCTATGTTCAGGCCTAGGATTAGGGCTAGATTTTGTGCTAGTTTAGGCCTAGGTTTAGGGCTATGGGTACTGTAAGACATAGGGTTATGATTAGGTCTATTTTTAGGGTTAGGGTTATGGCTATGTGTAGTGTTAGGTCTAGGTTTTGGATGAGTGTCAGGTTTAAAGCTAGGTTCAGTGTTAGAATCAGGGTCAGTTTTTGGGATAAGGTTAGGGTTAGTGTTAGAGCCAGAAATAGCACTAGGTTTAGGTGTGGGAGTAGGGTAAGTATTCGTTTTATATTAAGAGTTATTATAGGGCTAGTGCTAGGTTTTGTTTAAGTCTAGGGCTAGAGTTAGGGTTAGCTTTGCATCTAGTTCTTGTGTTAGGCTTAGGTATAGGTATAGGGTTACCAGTAGGGCTAGTGTTATGATTTGGTTTAGGGTTACGGTCAGGTTTAGACCTAGGGTTACTCTTAGGGTCAGATGAGGGTCAGGGTTAGGTTTAGAGGTAGAATGGGGGCTAGGGTTAAGACTAGTAATATAGTTAGTGTTTAAGTTAGGCTAAGGATTAGGATTAGAACTCACATTAGCCTTTGGGTTATGGTTTGGCTTAGTGTAAGTAATAGGTTTAGATTTAGAAATAGGGCTAGTGTTAGGGTTAGAGTTAGGGCTAGTATTAGTGTTAAACCTAGGTTTAGGGCTCGGATTAGGGGTAAAATTTGTGTTAGGGTTAGGGCTATGGATAGGACAATGACTAATGTATGAACTAGGGTTTTGATTAAGGCTAGTTTTAGGATTAGGTTAAGTCTAGATGTAGTGTTATTAATGTTATTAATGTAAGGGTGATTTTTAGAGCTAGGATTAGTGTTTCGGTCAGTGTCAGAGTCAGGGTTAGTTTTATACTTAGTTTTAGGGCTATTTGTAGTGTTAGCATTTGATTTAGATTAAGGGTTAGGATTAGGCCTATGGCTTGGTTTTGGTTTATGGCTTGTGCTATGGATAGGGCCAGTTTTACGATTAGCATTATGGATATGGGTAGTGTTAGGGTTTGTTTTAGGCTTATTGTTAAAGTTAAATTTAGAGTTAGGTTTAGATTTAGACTTAGGCTTAGATCTTGGGTTAGGAATAAGGCTAAGGATAGAACTAGGACTAGGGCTAGGGCAAGAGTTCGAGTTAGTGTTATGGCTAGGTTTAGGGTTAGGATAGGATTAAATAAAGGATAGGATTAGCATTAGGCTTTGGGTTAGGCCTAGGTTTAGGGCAAGGGTTAGAGTTAGGTTCTGTGTTAGGGTTAGGGCTAGGTTTAGGGCAATGGTTAATGTAAGAACTAGGGTTACCATTATGGTTAGTTTTAGGGTTAGGATATGTGTTAGATTTAGTGTTAGGGTTAGGTTTAAGGTTAGGGTGATATGTTTAGCTAGGTTTTATATTAGGATAGGAGTCAGGGTCAGGTGGAGTGTTAGGGTTAGTGTTAGGACTCGAATTAGGGTTAGGGTTTCTTTTAGGGTTCAGTTTAAGGTGAGGGTGGTGTTTGGAGCTAGGGTGAGTGTTAGGATATGAGTCAAGGTCAGGGTTGGTGTTAAGGTTAGGGTTCGGACTTGAATTAGGGCTAGGGTTAGGTCTATTTGTAGTGTTAGGGTTTGGTTTAAGTTATGGTTTAGGGTTAAGGCTAAAACTTGGTTTTGTTTTAGTCCTAGGGTTAGATTAGGGCTAGTGTTAGTGTTAGGCTTAGGCTTAGTGATTGGGTTAGGGTTAAATTTGGATATAGAGTTAGATCTAGAGCTAGGGACAGAACTAAGGATAGGGCAAGTGTTATGGCTAGGTTTAGGGTTATGGTAAAGGATAGGGTTAGAACTGGGGATAGGGCTAGGGTGCGAGTTAGTCTTAGGTCTAGGGTTAGGGTTAGGTTTAGAGATAGGGCTCAATTAGGGCTAGGATTAGGGCTTGATTTAGTGTTTAGTTTAAGCCTAGGGTTAGGGTTAGGGGTAGGGTTTAGAGTTTAGGTTTAGAATTAGGCCAAATTTGGGGTAAGGGATGGCTTTTTAGCTATGTTTAGAGGTAGGGTGAAGATTATAATTAGGATTAGGACTATGATTATTGTTAGCTTTATGATAAAGGCTAGGTTTATGGTAGGATGAGGGCTATGGTACTTTTTTTTAGGGTTAGGGCTACGATTAGTGCTAGGGCTAATTTCAGGTCCAGAATTATAGTTAAAGATAATTTTAGTGTTATTATTATGAGTACGACTATTTGAAGGGTTAAGTTAGGGTTAGTGTCAGGTTTAGAGCTAGGGGTATTATTAGGGTCAAGTTCTGAGTTAGGGTTTGGGATAGGTTAAGGTTTAAATTTAGGACTCGAATTAGTATTAGGGTTTTGGTTATGGTTATGGTTATGGTAATGTATAGAGTCAGAAATCAGTTCAGGGCTAGGGTCATGGTTATGATTAGGGCTAGCTTTGGGTTAAGTTAGTGCTAGGGTTAGGGTTATGGCTAATGTAAGTACTAGGGTCATGATTATGGCTAATTTTAGTGTTTTAGGGCTAGGTTTAGTGTTAGGTTTATGGTTAGGATTAGGGTGATGTTTAGACCACGGGTTAGTGTTATAGTCAGAGTAAGGGTCAGGGTTAGCTTTACAGTTTGGCTTAAAACTCGAATTAAGGAAGTGCCACAGTCTGGCTGGGCACAAATGCCGCAGTCTGGCTGGGCACAAATGCCGCAGTCTGGCTGGGCACACAATCATGAGCCACCACACAGCTTGTAGATTCAAACAGCAACTCTTTATTCCCGAACTCACACCAGCCGTCTACAATCACGTTCTGGGGAAATCCACGTTCTCTGCCCAAATCCACGTTCTCTGCCCAAAATCCACCTCCACTGGGCTTCTATCTCCAAAATATACTGTCTGAATCCCGTGAGAACTCAAGGGGAACTCAGGCAGCAGGATACGCCCTATTCCCAGCAGGAATAATCTTAAACCTTAAACCTGGAACCTAAACTGGGAATGCCCTAAATAGGATTATCTTAAAACCGGGAACACCCTAATCTGCCTTGGTCCTTGATCAAGGTCACCTACATTCAATGTCGCTGCAACATGTCAGCAACATGGGGTACGCTGGCAAGGAAATTGTCATACCTACTTGGCTAATGGTTCCCAGCAAGGAAGGGGTTAGGGCTAGGTGTAGGGTTAGGGTTTGGTCTAGGATAAGGGTTAGGGTTAAAGCTTTAGCTCAGTTTAGTTTTAGGGCTAGGGTTAGGGGTAGGGCAAATTTTAGGGATTAGTATTAGGGTTAAGGCTATTCTTAGAATTAGGCTTAGCTTCAGTTTAGGGTTAAATTAAGAATTAGGTTTTTATCTAAGGTTAGTGCTAGGGCTAAGGATAGGGCAAGGGTTAGGACTAGGATTTGGCATAGGGTTAGTTTTATGGGAAGGGAGAGGATTAGAATGAGTGATAGGGCCATTGTGAGATTTAGAGTTATTCTTAGGGCTAGGATTAGGGTTAGGGTTAGGGATAGGGCTAAATTACAGCTAAGGTTATAGTTACGGCTAGGGTTAGAGCTAGTTTTAGAGTTAGTATCAGTGTTTGGGTTAGTTTTAGGCATAGGCATCGAGTTAGGTTTAGATTTAAATTTAGTTTTCAATCTAGTGTTAAAGCTAAAGGTAGGTATAGGGCAATTGTGAAAACAAGGGTTAGGGTTAGGGTTACATTTAGGTAAGGAATGTGATTTTGGCTAGGTTTAGGGCTAAGGCAAGGGTTAGTATTAGGGTTAGGGCAGAGTTAGTGTTAGGGTTATGATTAATGCTAAGTTTATGGCTAGGATAATGTTTAGGGTTTGTGTTAGAATTAGGGATATTATTAGGGCTAGGGCTAATGTCAGTTCTAGGGTTATAGTTAGGGCTAGATTTAGTGTTAGGTTTATGGCTTGATCCAGTATAAGGTTTAGGTTTAGGGTAAGATTCAGGTTTATATCAAGGGTTATATTTCGGGTCAGGGTCAGGTTTAGGGTTTGGGTTATGTTAGGGTTTCAGTTTAAGGTAATGACAGGTTTAGATTTAGAGTTTAGGTTTGGTTTAGTGTAATGGATAGGGTTAAGATTAGGCCTAGGGTTAGCTTAAGATTAGGGTTACTGATAGGGTAATGGATAGATTTAGACCTAAATTTAGAGCTAGGATTATGTATAGGATTAAGGCTAGTTTGGGGTTAGGCTTAGGTTTAAGTTTAGGGTTAAAGCTAGGTTTAGGACTCTGATTAAGGCTAGGTTTTGTGTTAGGTTAGGGCTAGTGTTAAGACTATGGCTAATCTATGAAGTAGGGTTATGATTAGCACTAGTTATATGGTTAGGGATAGGGCTAGGTGTAGTGTTAGGTTGAAGTTTACGGTGATGATGATATTTAGAGCCAGGGTTAGTGTTAGGGTCAGGGTTATTTTTCGTGTTAGTGTTAGGACTAGAATTAGAATATGGTTAGTGCTAGGTGTAGGGTTAGAGTTTGGTTTAGGTTAAGGGTTAGGGTTATGGCTATGACTCGGTTTATTTTAGGGCTAGAGCCAGGATTAGAGATAGTTTTAGGATTAGTTTAAGTGTTAATGCTAGTGTTAGTTTTAGGTTTAGGCATAGGGTTCAGGTTAGATTTACAGTTTGGGTTAAATCTAGGATTATGACCAGGGCTATAAATAGGTCTAGGGTTACACTAAGGATTAGGGCTAGGATTATGGTTCTAATAAGGGATAGATATAGATTTAGAACTAGGGTTAGGTTTAGGGTGAGAATTAGAGTTAGTCTTTGGGCTAGAGTTAGGGCTAAATAAGGGCTAAGATTAGGGCTAGAGTTACTGTTAGTTTTAGGCCTAGGTATGGGTTAGGGATAAAATTAAGGGTATGTTCAGGGCTAGATAAGGGTTAGGGTTTGTGTTAGGGTTAGGGATAGGATTAAGGCTAGGCTTAATATCAGGTCCAGGGTTAAGGTTAGGAATAGTATTAGAGTTAAGTTTATGGCTAGGTATAGTATAAGGATTAGGTAGGGTAAGAGGGTTATAGCTAGGGGAATTATTAGGGTCAAGCTCATTTTTACGGTTTGGTTTAGGTTTGAGGTTAGGTTAGGTTAGGGCTCAAATTAGCATTAGGTTTATGATTACCATAATGATTGGGTTAGCTTTAGGGTTCAGAGTAGCTTTAGGGTAATTGCTAGTTTTGGGGAAAGCGATAGGTTTAGGGTTAAGCCTTGGGGTAGCATTATGGTAAGGGTTATTTTTATGGTACTGGATACAGTTAGAAATTAAGGTTAGGGTAGGGTTATGGTTAGGATTAGGTTTGTGTTAGGGTTAAGGTGACTGTCAGAACTAGGATTAGGTTTAGGATTATGTTTAGTGTAAGGGTTTGGTTCTGAGGTATGATTACAGCTAGGCTGAGAGTTAAGTTCAGAGTTAGGTCTAGGGATAGGAGTATGGTAAGTTTTGGGTTAGGGTTGGTGTTAGGTTTAGACCTAGTTTTAGTGTTAGGATCAGAGTAAGTGTCAGGGTTAGAGTTAGTATTTGAGATAGGGTTAGAGCTAAAATGAAGGCTAGGGTTAGGACTATTAATAGGGTTAGGATTTTGGTTAGTCTGAGGACTATGGATAAGTCTAGGGTTACTCTTAGGTTTAGGATTTCACTTAGGGTAAGGGATTGATTTATTCTAGAATTAGGGCTAACGTTAAGGTTAGAGTTAGAGTTAAAGCTAGGTTTAGGGCTCGGTTTAGGGCTAGATATGCATTAGGTTAGGGCTAGGATTAGGGCAACGGCTAATGTAAGAACTAGGTTTCCATTAGGGTTAGTTTTAGGGTTAGGGTTAGGTGTTGTTTGAGTGTTAGTGTTAGGTTTAAAGTTAAGGTGATATTTATAGCTACGGTTCTTGTTAGGATATGAGTCAGGGTCAGGGTTAGTTTTAGGGTTAGCGTTAAGAGTCAATTAGGGCTATTGTTAATATCAGTGTTTGGTTTGAGTTTAGTGCAGTGTATAAAACTAGGGTGAGTGGATCAAGATTATTTTTAAAGTGAGGCTTAATACTCGAATTAGGGCTAGGTTTAGATCTAGGTGAAGTGTTAGTGTTTGGTTTATGTTAAGGTTTAGGGTAAGGTCTATTGCTCGGTTTGTTTACTGCTAGGATTAGGGTTAGGGCTAGTTTTATGATTATCCTTATGGTTAGGGCTAGTGTTAGTGTTAGGCTTAGGCTTTGGTTTAATATTAGAATCAGAGTTAGGGTTAGGCTGGGACTAACTTGAGGGCAAGTATTGGGGCTAGTGTTAGGTTTATGGTAGCAGATAGGGATAGAACAAGGGATATGGCTAGGGCTACAGCAAGAGTTAGAGTTACTCTTAGGGCTAGCGATAGTATAGGGTTATAGGTAGAGCTAAATTAGGGCTAGGATTAGGGCTAGGTTCTGTGTTTAAGCCTAGGGTTAATGTTAGGGTTAGGTTAGGGTTAAATTTAGGGAAGGGATGATGTTATTGGTAGATTTAGAGGTAGGGTGAGGCTTAGAATTAGGGTTAGGTGTAGGGCTAGAGTTAGGGCTATGATTAAGGATAGTTTTAGGACTAGGATGAGGGCTAGGTGTGTTTTTAGAATTAGGGCTAGGATTAGGGCTAGGGCTAATTTTAGTTCCGGAATTATGCTTAAAGATAGTTTTAGGATGAGGTTTATGGCTACATCTAGGCTAAGGGTTAGGTGTTGGGTTACAGTCAAGTTTCGATCTAGGGGTATTATTAGGGTCAATGTCTGGGTTAGGGTTTGGGATAGGTTAAGGTTTCAAGTTTGGGCTTGAATGAATTTTAGGATTAGGATTAGGGTAATGGGAGGGTTATATTTAGGATGCATGTTAGGTTAAGGATAATGAAATTGTTAGAATTCAAAATAGTGTTAGGTTTATGCCTAGGGCTAGATTTATGTTTAGGATTTGATCTAGGGTTAGGGTTAGGGTTATGGATAGGGCTAGTGTTATTGTTAGGGTTATCTTTAAGGTTAAAGCTAAGGTAGGGCTTGGATTAGGGCTAGGTTTGTGATAGGTTAGGGCAGTGGCTATTGTAAGAACTAGTGTAATGATTAAGACGAGTTTTATGGTGTAGTTTTAGGGTTATTTTTAGTGTTAAAGTTAAGTTTATAACTAGGGTTACTGTTAGTGTCCTTGACAGTGCTCGGGTAGGATAATGGTTAGGGTTAAAGGCAGAATTAGGAACAGGGTTAGGTCTAGATTTAGGGTTAGAGTTTGGTTTAAGTTAATGGTCATTGTTAAGGCTAGGTCTATTTTGTCTTTAGGACTAAAGCTATAGTTATGGCTAGATTTAGGAGTAGGTTTAGGTCTAAGGCTAGTGTTAGGGTTAGTTTAGATATAAGGTTACCAGTAGGGCAAGTGTTAGGTTTTGGTTTAGTTTTAGGTTTAGATTTAGACCTAAGATTAGTGTTAGGGTCAGAACAATGGTCAGGGATAGGGTTAGGGTTTGGGATTTGGTTACATCTAGGATGAAGGCTAGGGATAGGACGAGTTATAGAGTTAGGCTTCGGTAAGACTATGGATTAGTGCTAAGATTACGGTGAGCATTAGGGTGAGGTTTGGCTTAGGGTAAGAAATAGAGTTAAAGCTAGGGTTAGGACTATAGTTAGGGTTAGGTTTAGAGTTAAAGATTGTGTTAAGCCTTGGATTAGGGCTAGTTTTGTATTAGGGTTAGGGCTAGTGTTATGTTACAGCTATTGCAAGAATTAGGGTTACTATTAGGGTTAGTTTTAGGGTTAGGTTTAGGGTTAGGTCTAGTGTTAGGTTTAGGTTAAAGGTTAGGGTGATGTTAGAGCTAGGTTTAGTGTTTGGATATTAATCAGGGTCATGGTTATGTATAGGGTTAGGATTAGGTGTCAAATTAGGGACTAGGGGTAGTGCTGGTGTAGTGTTAGGGTTTTTTCTAGGGTAAGGGTTAGTGTTAGGGGTATGGCTCCATTTTGTTTTAGGGCTTGGGCTAGGGTTAGGGCTATTTTAGAATTAGCATTAGGGTTAGAACTCGTTTCAGGGTTAGGCTGAGGCATCGGTTTAGGGTTGGTTTTAGACATAGGTTTCGATCTATAGTTAGTCCTAGGGCTAAGAATAGTGCAAGGTTACGACTAGGATTAGAGCTTGGGTTAGGGTTACAGTAAGTATAGGGTTAGAAGTAGGTATAGGTTTTGTCTGAGAATTATAGTTAGACTTAATTCTAGGGTTTGGTTAGCGTTAGGAATAGGGGCTAAATTAGGACTAGGATAAGGGCTAGTTTAGTGTTAGGGCTAAGGCTAGAGTTAGGGTTATGGTTACGGATTGGGCTAGTGTTAGGGTTAGGTAGGTTTAGGGATTAAGCGATGGTTAGGGCTAGTGGAAGTGTTAGGTTAGTGTTAGGTCTGGGTTAGGGTTATGATTATTGTTATGGTTAGGGTTGGGTTTAGGGCTAGGGTCTTCATTAAGGTTAGGTTAGTTTTAGAGTAATGTATTGGATTAGATGTTAGATTAGGTTTAGGGTTAAGCTTAGGTTATGGTTAAATATAGGTTTAGGATAGGTTTAGTTTTTGAATTATGGTAAGGTTTAGGGTTAAGTTTATGGCAAGGTTTAGGTTTAGGGTTAGGTTGAGGGTTAGGTTTATGATTAGGGTTAGGGATAGGGTTAGGTTTAGGGCTAGGGGTTATCATTAGGGTTAGGGTTAGGGTAATGTTAGTGTTAGAACTAGTGTTAGTATTAGGTTTAAGGTTAGGATTAGGCTAAGATTAGGTTTTTGTTTAGGAATAGGGCTTGGTTATGTTTAGGATAAGGTTTAGGCTTTGAGCTAGAGTTATGTATAAGGCGAGGGTTAGGGTTAGGGCTACATTTAGGATCATGGTTATGCTTAGGGTAGGTTAGGCTCAGATTAGGGCTAGGTTTTGTGTTAGGTTTAGGCCCAGGGTTAAGGCTATGTGTAATGACAGATCTAGGTTTCTGGTTAGAGCTAATTTTAGGGTTAGAGTTATGGCTATGTCTAGTGTTATGTTAAGGTTTTCAGTTAGATTCAGGTTTAGAGCTAGGTTTAGTGTTAGTGTTAGTGTCAGTGCTCAGGCTCAAGTTAGTTTTAAGGTGAAAACCAGAATTAGGACTAGAGTTAGGTCTAGGGATAGGGTTAGTGTTTGCTTTAGGTTAAGGATTATGTTAGGGCCAGGGCTCAGGGTTTTTATTTTTTAGGTCTAGGTCTAGAGTTATGGCTATATTAAGGATTAGGCTTAGGTCTAGGGCTAGAGTTAGGGTTAGGTTTAGGTATAAGTTTACTGGTAGGGCTAGTTTTAGAGTTTGGTTTAGGGTAAGGTCAGATTTAGACCAAGGGTTTGTGTTAGGGTAAGGATTTGAGTTAGGGTTAGAGCTAGAATGAGGGGTAGATTTAGGACTAGTAATAGGATTAGGGTTTGGATTAGGCTATGGATTAGGATTAGGACTAAGGTTAGCATTATGTATAGGGTTTGGCTTAGGGTAAGTGATAGTGTTAGAGCTAGGGATAGGGCTAGGTTTAGGGTTAGGTTTAGGGCTAAGACTAGGTTTAGGTTTAGGTTTACTTCTCTTGTTAGGGCTCAGATTAGGGCTAGTTTTTTTGTTAGCTTTAGGGCTAGGGTTAGGGCTATGGCTAATATAAGAACTAAGGTTTTGATTAGAGTTAGTATTTGGTCTAGATCTAGTGTTAGCGCTATCTTTAGGATTAGTGTGATATTTAGAACTAACATTAGTGTTAGAATATAAGTCAGGGTCATGGTTAATTTTAGGACAAGGACCTGAATTAGAGCTTGAATGTTATGACTGGGTTTGGTTTTAGGGTTTGGTTTAGGTTAACATTTAGGGTTAGGACAGTGTCTCGGTTTTATTTAAGGGATAAGGCTAAGTTTACGGCTGGTTTTAGGATTAGCAATCGTGTTAGGTCTAGTTGTAGGTTTAGTATTAGGCTTAGGGTTAGTGTAAAATGTAGAGTTATGGTTAGATCTAGAGTAGGGTCTAGGGCTAGGGTTAGGGCTAAGGTTAGGGCTTGCGTTATGTTTATTGTAATGGATAGGATTGGAACTAGAAATAGTGCTGGGGGAGAGTTAGAGTTAGTCTTAGGCCAAGGTTAGGTGTAGAGGTATGGTTAGGGCTAAATTAGGGCTAGGATTAGGGCTAGGGTTAGTGTTAGGGTTATACCTATGGTTAGGGCTAGAGATATGGATAGTGTTGGGGTTAGGTTTAGTGATAGGGTTAGGGGCAATGATTGGGTTATACCTAAGTTCAGGTCTAGGGTGATGGTTAAAATTAGAAATAGGACAAGAGTTAGGGTTTGGGTAAGGATTAAGTCTAGGTATAGGCCTAAGATGAGGACTAGTGTTTGTGTTAGTGTTAGGGCTAGGATTAGGACTGTTGCTAATGTCAAGTCTGAGTTTATGGTTATGGTTAATTTTAGGGTTAGCTTATAGCTAGGTCTAGTGTAAGGGTTAAGTTTAGGTTAAGGGTCAGGTTTAAAGCTAGGTGAAATATTAAGGTCAGGGTTTGAGTAGGGTTTGGTTTAGGTTAAGATTTAGGGTTAAGGCTTGAAATAGCTTTAGGGATAGGGTTAGGGTGTGTGTTAGGGTAATTGATAGGGTTAGGTTAAGGGTTCTGGTTAGGTTTAGAGTAAGGAATAGGGTTAGTGTTAGCAATAGTGTTAGCGTTAGGCCTAGGAGTAGCATTTGGGTTAGGCTTATCTTTAGGGTAATGGATAGGTTTAGAAGTAAGGTTACGGCTAGGGTTAAGGTTAGAATTAGTGATAGGGTTAGGTTTAGGCCTAGGGTTAGAGTCAGGGTTAGTGTTAGCATTTGAGCTAGGATCAGGGCTAGTGTGAGGGTTAGGTTTAGAGTGAGGTGTAATGTTAGGTTTAGTGTTAGGGAAATGTTTAGATTAAAGTTAGAGTTTGAGTTAGAATTAGGGTTAGGGCGAGGGTTAGGTTTAGGGTTAGGTCTAGGCTCATGGTTAGGGTTACAATAGAGTTAGTCTTTACGTTAGGTTTACGGCTAGGATAAGGGCAATGTTTTGTGTGAGGTTTATGGCCTCATTAGGGCTATGGGAAATGTAAGAGCTAAGGATATGGTTATGGCTAGTTTTAGGGTTAGGGTTATGGATAAGTCCAGTGTCCTAGTTAGGTTTTGGGTTATGATAAGATTTGGAGCTAGGGTTTGATTTGGGGTAACTGTCATTGTCGGGTTAGGGTTAGGCTTAGGGTGAGGGCCAGATTTATGGCTAGCGTTTGGTCTAGGGATAGAGTTAGTCTTTACGTTAGGTTAACGGTTATTGTTAGGGCTAGTGCTAGATTTTTATTTAAGGCTAAGTCTAGAATTATGACTCTATTTAGGGTTAGGTTTGGTCTAATGCTAGTGTTACTGTTAGATTTAGGTATATGTCTACCAGTAGAGGTAGGGGTAGTGTTTGCTTTGGGGTTAGTGTCAGGTTTGGACCTAAGATTAGTGTTATGTTCAGAATGAGGGACATGGTTAGTGTTAGAGTTAGAGCTCGAATGAGGGCTAGGATTAGGAGTAGCAATAGAGATATGGTTTGGTATAGGGTTAGTGAGATATAGGCCTAGGTTTAAGGCTAGGGTTAGGGTTAGCATTAGGGTTAGTGTAAGGTATGATGTTACAGCTATGTTTGGTGATAGGATAACGGATAAATTTAGGGTAAGGGCTAGGGTTAAAATTAGGGTTAGGATTAAGTCTAGGCTTAGAACTAGGATTAAAGATAGGGATAGGGCTAATGTCAGGTCTAGGTTTTAGGTTAGGCTAGGGTTAGGGTTAGGGCCATTGTTTGAAAAACCAGCCTCTATCTCAGAGCAAAGCCTGTCCAAGGAAGGGACATGGCCTTTGTCTTTGGAAAAACCCACAAAGCACTCCTAGGCACATTCCCACCCTGCTAAGTTGTTTATCTACAAATAACAGGAGAGATCTGCTGCACCAGGTGTCCCTGACTCAGTCAGGCTAGGTGGGGATCCATAGCAGCCCCCTAGTAGCCACCAATCAGCATGAGACAGGGAAATACTTGGGATGTCAGATAACCCTTCCAGGAGTTTATGGTGGTTAATAACAAGTTGGGAAACCATGTAGTTCAGCATGTACACCCCTCTTGGCTTAAACCAATCAGTTCAAATGAATACCCCTTTTGTACTGACCAATCACCCCTACCCAACTTGTTCCCACCAGTGAATGTGCTAATCATGTTTTAGAGTTGTTTAGGGTTAGGTTTAATGTTAGTGTTACGGTTAGGATTAGGGTTAGGGTTAGGTTTAGGATTAGTGTTAAGCTTAGGGTTAGGTTTAGTATTAGAGTTAGTTTTATAGTTAGGGTTAGAGTTAGGTAAGGGTTAGGTTTAGGGTAAGGTTCGGGTTAAGGTTGTGATTTGGTTTAGGGTTTGTGTTAGGGTTATAAATAGGATTAGTGTTTGCGTTAGGTTTAGGGTTAGGGTGTTCGTTTGTGTTAGGGTTACTTTTAGGTTTATGTTTAGGGTTCACGTTAAGGTTAGGCTAGGTATAATGTTACGGTTAGGTGTAAATTTTTGCTTATGGTTACAGTTAGTGTTACAGCTAGGGTTAGGGTTAGGGTTACGATTAGTGCTAGGGTTAGTTTTAGGGTTTGTGTTAGAGTTAGGTTTATGGTTACGGTTAGGATTAAGGTAAGATTTTGGGTTGTGGTTAGGATTAGTGTTAGTTTTAGGGTTAGTGATATGGTTAGGGTTAGATTAGTGTTAGTGTTAGGGTTAACATTAGGTTTAGGGTTGGGTAGGGTTAGTGTTACGGTTAGGTTTAGTTTTAGTGTTAATGTTAGGAATAGTGTTAGTGATAAAGTTAGGGTTAGAGTTAGGTTTAGTGTTAGGGTTAGGTTCATATTAGGGTTAAGGTTCATTGTAGGGTTACGATTAGGGTTAGCGTCAGTGTTAGGGTTATGTTTAGGGTTAGGGTTAGTGTTAGTGTTTTGGTTATCTTAGATATAGGGTTAATGTTACGTTTATGATTAGAGTTAGGGTTAGGGATAGTGTTACAGTTAGTGTTAGGGTTCATGTTAGGGTTAGGGTTAGTGTTAGGTTTAGTGTTATGTTTAGGGTTAGTGTTAGGGTATGGGTTACGTTTAGGGTTAGGTAAGAGTTAGGGTTAGGGTTGTGGTTTGGGTTAGGGTTTGTGTTAAGTTTAGGGTTAGGGTTTGTGTTTGGATTAGGGTTAGGGTGTGGGTTTTAGTTAGGGTTAGAGTTAGGGTTCAGGTCAGGGTTCTTGTTAGGGTTAGGGCTAGGTTTATTGTTAGGGTTGCGTGTAAATTTTCGGTTAGCATTTGGTTAGTTTTACGGTAAGAGTTAGGGTTCGGTTAAGGATTAGTGTTTTGCTTAGGATTAGAGTTTGGTTTAGGGTTTGTATTAGTGTTAGGGGTAGGGTGAGGTTTAGGGTTAGGTTTAGGGTTAGGCTTATGGTTAGGGTTAGTGTTAGGTTTAAAGTAAGGGTTAGGATTAGGGTTAGTGTCAGAGTTAGGGTTAGGGATAGGGTTGCGGTTAGGTTTATGGTTAAGGTTAGGGGTAGGGTTTGTGTTAGGGTTAGAGTTAGTGTTACGGTTAGGAATAGGGATAGGTTTAGGGTTATTGTTAGGGTTAGTGTTAGGTTTAGGTTTAGTATTAGGGTGATAGGGTTAGGGTTAGGGTTAGTGTTCGTGTTAGAATTAGGTTTATACTTAGGGTTAGTGTTAGAGTAAGGGTTAAGTTTACTTTCGGTGTTAGGGTTAGGGTTAAAATTATGGTTAGTGTTATGGATAGGTTTCGTGTTAGGGTTAAGAGTCATTTTAGGGTAAAAATTAGGGGTAGTGTTAGTGTTAGGGTTTTGTTTAGTGTTAGGTTTAGTGTTACAATTATCGTTAGGTTTAGGGTTAGGGTTAGTGTTAGGATTAGGGTTCGGGTTATGGTTAGGATTAGGATTAGTGTGAGGGTTAGGTTTAGGAGTAGTGTTAGTGTTAGGTTTAGGATTTGGGATAGGTTTAGTGTTAGGGTTAGGGTTAGCATTAGGGTTAGGGTTACAGTTATTGTTAGGTTTGGTTTGCGGTTAGGATTAGGGATAGTGTTAGGGTAAGGGTTAGATTTAGGTTTAGTGATAGTGTAAAAGTTAGGGTTAGGGTTCGGGTTAGGGATTGGGATAGGGTTAAGGTTCGGGTTAGGGTTTGTGTTAGGGTAAGGGTTAGGGATAAGATTTGTGTTAGGGTTACGATTGGATTATGTTTAGAGTTAGGTTTTGAGTTACGAGGATTTGGGTTAATGTTAGGGCTAAGGGTAGGGTTAGGGTAAGTGTTAGGGTTAGAGTTAGGATTACGGTTAGTGTTACTGTTAGGGTTAGGGGTAGGTATAGTGTTAAAGTTAGGGTTAGTGTTAGGTTTAGGGTTAGGGTTACAGTTAGGGTTAGTGATAGGGTAAGGGTTAGGTTTAGGTTTAGTATTAGGTAAGAGTTAGGGTTATTGTTAGTGTACGGGTTAGGGTTAGGTTTAGGTTTAGTTTTAGAATTAGGGAGAGGATCAGGGTTAGGGATCGGGTTAGGGTTATGTTTAGGTTTAGTTTTAAAATTTGGATGAGGATCAGGGTTAGTGATAGGGTTACGGTAAGAGTTAGTTTAAGAGTTAGGATTAGGATTAATTTTAGGTTTAGTGTTAGGGTTACAGTTATGGATGATGTTAGGTTGAGGGTTAGTATTAGGGTTTGGATTATAGGTAGGGTTAGGGTTAGGGTTGGATTAGGATTAGAGTTAGGGTTAGGGTTAGTGTTAAAGTTAGGGTTAGTGTTAGGTTTAGGGTTAGGGTTACGGTTAGGGTTAATGATAGGCTTAAGGTTAGGTTTAGGTTTAGTATTAGGTCAGAGATAGTGTTATTATTAGTGTATGGATTAGGGTTAAGTTTATGGTTAGTTTTAGAATAAAGGTGAGGATTAAGGTTAGGGATCAGGTTAGGGTTAGCGTTAGTTTACGAGTTAGGTTTAGGGTTAGGGTTAGTGTTAGTGTTAGGGTTAGGGTTACGGTTCGTGTTATGGTTTATGTTAGGTTAGTGTCAGGGATAGGGTTTAGGTTAGTGTTAGGGTTAGTTTTAGGGTTAGGGTTAGGGGTAGGGTTATGGTTACAGAGAGAGTTAGTTTTAGGGTTAGGGTAGTGTTAGGGTTAGGGTTAGTGTTATGGATAGTCTTAGGGTTAGTATTAGGGTTTGTGTAAGGGCGAGGGTTAGGGTTAGTGTTAGGGTTAGGGTTAGGGTTTGTGTTATGCTTAGTTTTAGGGTTAGGGTTAGGGATTATGTTAGGGTTAGGATTAGGTTTAGGGTTAGGTTTAGTGTTAGGATTAGGGCTCAAGTTAGCATTAGGGTTAAGGTTCCATATAGGATAATGATATTTTGGGGGTAGGGTTAAGGTTAGTTTTAGGGTAATTGAGAGGAAAGGTTTAGGGATATGGCTAGGGTCAGCCTGAGGATTAGCATTAAGGTTAGTGTTAGGTTTTGAATAATGGATAGGGTAGAGCTAGGGTTAGGGCTAGGTTTATGGTTAGAGTCAGGGCTAGGGGTAGGGGTAGGTTTAGGTTTAGTGCAAGGATTAAAGTTAGGGTTAGGTTTAGGGTAAGGGTTAGGACTAGGTTTAGGATTCAAGTAAGGGTTAAAGCTAGGGTTGGGTCTTGGATTAGGGCTACGTTTTGGGTTATGTTAGGGCTCTCCTAGAAGTATACATCTAATGCAAGAACTAAGGTTCTGATTAGGGATAGTTTAGGGTTACATTTAAGAATAAGTTTAGTTATAGGATTAGGTTTAGGTTTAGATTGATGTTTTGAACTAGGGTTAGTGTTAGGGTCAGAACCAGGGTAATGGTTTGTTTTATGGTTAGGGATAGGACTGAAATTAGGGGTAGGCTTAGGGCTAGATATAGGCTTAGGATTTGGTTTACGTTAAGATTTAGGGTTAGTCAAATGGCTCGGTTTTGTGTTAGGGCTAAAGCTGAAGTTAAGTGTAGTTTTATGATTAGCATTAGTGTTATTGCTGCTGATAGGGTGAGTTTAGGCTTAGGAGTAGATTTAGAGTTATGGGTAATTCTAGGGTTAGGACTATGGCAAGTGTTGGAGCTAAGATTAGGGCTAGTGTTTGGGTTATGGTAAAGGATAGGGTTAGAACTAGGAATAGGGCTATGGCAAGAGTTAGACTTAGTCTTATGGCTAGAGTTTGGGTTAGGGTTAGGGCTAAATTCGGGCTAGGAATAGGTCTAGGGTTAGTGTTAGCCTTAGTCCTAGGATTAGGGCTATGTTTATGGTTAGGTTTAGGTGAAGGGATGCCTGTTTGATTTCCACATGCATTTCCATTTACCCATAGGTGTCAAAATGATGTGAAACCTTAAAATACAAAGTGTGATAGTGAACCATGGAATTGAGAAGAACATACCTTGGGAGCATACTAAGGCTAGATGAAAGATGACTCCTGCCCAGTATCAAAGAAATTTGAACAAAACTAACTCTCACCCTAAAATTACCTCTAACCCTAGCCCTAGACATAACCCTAACCTAACCTTAACCGTAACCTGATTAGAGAACCATTGATCCTAGACTTCCCACACTTGGGGAGCCTTATGGGGCAAGCTAAGTGATGAATTCTATCCAACATCAAACAAAACTGACCAAATAATTATAGGAGGTATTTCAATACATGCATATTTTCCTGTTTTCTCCTAAAGAGCTCTCAGATTAAGTTATTTTTGCATGCTTAAGCATAGGCCTACTTTTACAAGGAACATACCAGAGTCCCTAGAGAGAACTGATGGAGTGTGTGAAGTTTCAATAAGCTAGCACAAACCCTGTTTGATTTTTCAACTCCATTAAGTTTCCCATATAGGTCAAAATGAAGTGTAATCTTAAAATACAAAATGTTTCTGACAGTGAACCTGTGAAAGGAGAAGGCCTGAATCTAGGGAACAGAGTAAATCTAGCTAAAAGATAAATCCTGACAAGTATCAAAGAATTTTGAATAAAACTAACTCTAACCCTAACAGTAGCTCTAACCTTAGCTCTTCCCCTAACCCTAACATTTTTATGAAACTTTGACCGTAGAATTCCCAAACTTGAGCAGCATAGTGGGGAAAGGTAAAGGATGAATGCTGTGCAGTATCAAAGAAATCTGTCCAAAAAGTTGATGGAGTATATCAGTATATGCATAATTCCCTGTTTCCTAAAGGACTCTTGGATAAAGTTGTTTTTACATGCTTCAGCTTAGGCCTACTGTCACAAGAACAAACCAGAGTTTGCTCACAGAGAATTGATGAAGTGTGAAGTTTCAAGCAGCTAGCACCAATGCTGTTTGATTTTAAACTCCATTTCCATTTACCTGCATAGGACAAAATGAACTAAAATTTTAAAATACAAACTGTTCCTTACAGTGAACCCTTGAACCCAGGAGGCCCAAACGGGTGGAGTATAGTAAGAAAATAATGAATCCTGCCCAGTATCAAGGAATTTTTTTTAAGTACCTCAAATCCTAATACTAGCTTTAACACTAGCCCTAACACTGTCCTTAACATAAACCCTAACCTGGTTGAAAAACTGATGATCCTAGAAGTCCCAAATTTGGGAAGCCTTGTGGGCTAAGCTATCAGATGAATCCTATGCAGTATCAAAGAAATATGACCAAATAATTGAGGTGGTATTTCAGTTCATGCATATTTCTCTGTTTTCTGCTAAAGGGCTCTCAGATAAAGTTGGTTTGCCATCTTCATCATAGGGTTACCTTCATGAAGATCCAGAGAGTTCCCACAGAGAACTGATTCAGTGTTTGAAGTTTCAAGCAGCTAGCACCAACTCGGTTTGATTTCAACCTCCATTTTCATTTACCTATATAGGTCAATATGAAGTAAAACCTTAAAATACAGAGTGTCCCTGTTAGCAAACCATTGAAATGAGAAGGCCCAAACCTGAGGAACATATTAAGGCTAGGTAAATGATGACTCCTTCCAAGTATCAAAGTAATTTGTACAAAACTTACTCTCACCCTAACACTACATCTAAACCTAGCCCTAACCCTAAACCTAAAAGAAAACCAACCTGATTAGAGAACCATTGATCCTAGAAGTCCCACACTTGGAGAGCTTTGTGGGGAAAGCTAAATAATGAATCCTACTCAGTATAAAACAAATATGACAAAATAATTATGGGAGGAATTTCAGTGCATGCATATTCCCTGCTTTCTCCTAAAGGGCTCTCAGATAAAGTTGTCTTTGCATGCTTCAGCTTAGGCCTACACTCACAAGGAACATACCAGAGTGTCCCTCACAAAGAATTGAGGGTGTGTGTGCAGTTTCAAGCAGCTAGCATGAACTCTGTTTGATTTCAAGGTCCATTTACATTTACTCGTATAGGTCAAAATGAAGTAAAATGAAAACATTAACTGTTTCAGACACAATACAGTTGAACCAAAAGGCCTAAATCTGGGAAACAGAGTAAGGTTATTTAAAGATGAGTCCTAGATTGTATCAAATAAATTTGAATTACGTAACTCTAACCCTAATTCTTCCTGAAAACTGAGCCCTAATCCTAACCCTAAACATTAACATAGCCCTATCCCTAACCCTAAATTTAACCCGAATTTTAACAGTAACCATTGGCCAAAGCCTTGATCTAACTGTATCCATTACCGTAACCCTAACCCTAACCCTAATGCTAAACGTATCCCTAACCCTATTATTTACCCTAGACCTGCTCTAACCATAACCCTCTCCCTAGCCCTAAATCTAGCTCCGACAATAACACTTACCCTAAACCTAACCCTAACCCTAGGGCTAAACATAACCCTAACCCTAACACTAGCCCTAATCTTAACCATAAACATAGCCCTAAACCTAGCTGTAATCCTCTTTTACCCTAAACTTAAGCCTAACCAAATGCTAACAATAGGACTAAACCTAACTGTATAGCTATCCCTATGGCTATTTAAAACCTTAAAACTATCCTGAACGCTAAACCTAACCATATCCATTACCCTGAACCTAATGCTAATTAAAGCCTGAACTCTAAACCCTAACCAAAACCAGTCCCTAATCCTGACCCTGACCATAATAACACACCTACCTCTAAGCCTGATGTTTACCCTAAACCTAACCCTCACAGTAGACCTGTTCATAACCAAACTCTACAACTACCCTTAGCTGTAATGCTAGACCTAGCCTTAATCCAAGCCCTAGCCCTAACACAAACCCTCATCTGAGATATAAACCTCGTATTAATCGTAACCCTCACCCTAACCCTAACCCAAGACCTAATCCTAACCATAACCCTAGACCTAACCTTAATATTACTGTATCCATTACCCTAAACATAACCCTTATCCTAATGTTAACCCTAAGACTAAACCTAACCCTATCACTATCCACAGAAATATCAATTACCCTAAACCTAACCTGAACCCTAAACCTAACCCTATCTTTACCCTAAACCTAACCCTAATCGAGCTGTAACCCTAAACTCAAACCTAAATTAAGCCCTAACACTGATCCTGGTCCTAATAATTCCCCTGGCTCTAAAACTGACAATTACCCTCTACCTAAACCTTACTATAGACCTGGCCATAAACCTTTCTGTAAAACTGTCCCTAACAGTAACCCTAGACTTGACATTAGCCATAGCCATAATTCTAGCCCTAACCCTAACACAAACCCTCATCCGAGCTGTAAACCTAGCCTTAATCCTAACTCTCACCCCAACCCTAACCAAAGACTTAATCCTAACCATTATGCTAGCCCTAACCTTAACTGTATCCATTACCCTAAACATAACCCTTAGCCTAATGGTAATCCTAGGACTTAACCTAACCCTATCACTATCCCCAAAACTATCAATTTCCCTAAAACTAGCCTGAACCCTAAATCTAACCCTATGTTTACCCTAACCCTCAACCTAACTCTAATTCCAGCTGTAACCATAAACTCAAACCTTAATCAAGCCCTAACATTGACCCTGGCCCTAATAAATCCCCTTGCTCAAAACCTGACTCTTACCATATACCTAACCAGTACAATAGACCTAGCCATAATCATTTGCCTAAAACTATTGCTAACTGTAACCCTAGACCTGACATTATCCCTAGCCATAATTCTAGCCCTAACCATAACACAAACCTAGACCTTATCCTAGCCCTAACCATATCCTTAATTACAACCCTAACCCAAACTCTAGGCCTAACCCTGACACCCTAGCCCTAATCGTAGCCATTCTTTAGCCCTATCCCTAACCCTAGTCCTAAGACTAACTCTAACTCTAACATGAGACCTTTCACTTGTTCTAAGCCTTACCGTAACCCTAACCCTAGCCCTAACCCTAGCCCTAACCCTTGCCCTATCCTTGGCCCTAGCAATAACTTTAGACAAAACCGAACTATAAATCGAGCCCTAACCCGAAGACTACCCAAACCCTAACACTAGCCCAAACCATAACACTAATCCTAAAACTAGCCCTAACACTAGCCCTAGCCCTAAAACAAAGCTGAGCTATAGCTATAACACTATCACCCTTAACCTAAACCAAACCCTAACCTTAAACCTAGCCCTAACACTAACCCTAATATGAGTTGTAAGCCAAACCCTTAAACTAACCCTGAACCTGACACTGACCCTAACACTACTAGATCTAAACATCACCCTAACCCTAAACCTAACCCTAACAATAACTCTAGCCCTAAAACCCTAAAACTAGACTTAAACTTCACCCTAGAACTTACATTAGCCCTATCTGTAGCCCTATCCCTAACTTAATCCAAAACCTAGCCCTAATCCTAGCTTTAACCATAGCCCTATTCATAATCATAAACCTAGCCCTAAACTGATATCTAACTCTATCCATTACCATAATGAAAACCATTACCTAATGCTAACGCTAGGCATGAACCTAAACCTATCCCTAATCTTAACGCAATCTATTACCCTGAACCTAACCTGAACCTAAACTTAACCTATCATTACCCTAACCCTAACACACTAATTCAAGCCCTAACTTTAAACCTTAACCTATCCCAAACCCTATCCCTGACATTGACCCTAATAAACCCCCTAGCTCTAAACTTGAACATAACCCTACACCTAAACTTTACTTTAAATGTAGCCATAATCCTAACCTTAAAATTATCTTTTACCGTAATTCTGGACCTGAAATTAGGCCTAGCCCTAATCCTAGTCCTAAACCTAAAACAAACCCTAGCCCTCATCCTAGCCCTACGCCTAGCTTTAATCATGACCCTAACCCTAACCATACTCTTAACCCTAATTTTAACCCTCACCCTACATCTATACCTAGCTATAATGCCATCTCTTACCCTAATCTTAAACTTAGGCTTATAGCTACATCTAGTGTAAGGGTTAGGTTTAGGGTAAGGGTCAGATTTAGAGCTCAGGGAATTAGTAGGATTAGGATTTGGCTTAGGTAAGGATTTAGGTTTATGGTTCAAATTAGCATTAGTGTTAGGGTTAGGGTATAGTTAGGGTTTGTTTAAAGGTTCAGGTTTGGTTTAGGGTAATTGATACGGTTAGCATTAGAGATAGGGCTAGGTTTAGGCTTAGGGTTAGCATTAGAGTAAGGGTTATGTTTAGGGTAATTGATAGGGTTAGAACTAGAGTTATGGTTAGGAATATGCCTTTAGTTAGTGTTAGAGTTAGTGTTAGAACTAGGTTTAGAGTTAGGATTACAGTTATGTTTAGCATAAAGTTTAGGTTTTGAGCTAGGGTTAGGGCTAGGTTTAGGGTTAAGTCTAGGGAAAGGATTACGGTAGGTTTAGGTTTATGGTGGTGTTTTGAACTAGATGAGTGTTAGGATATAAGTCAGATAAAGGGTTAATTTTAAGATTATGATTAGGACTTGAATTAGGGCTAGGGTTAGATCTAGGTGTAGTGCTAGGGTTTGGTTTAAGTTAAGGTTAGTGTTAGGCCTGTTGCTCGGTTTTGTTTTAGTGCTATGGTTAGGGTTAGGGCTAGTTTTATGATTAGCTTTAGGGTTAGGGCTAGGGTTATGGTTAGGTTTAGGATTAAGGCTAGATTTAAGGCTAGGATTAGGGCTAGATTTTGTGTTAGGTTTAGGGCAACAATTAGGGCTAGGACTAATGTTAGGTCTATGTTTATAGTTAGTGATATTTTTAGGATTAGGTTTATGGCATGGTCAAATTAAAGTGTTACCTTTAGGGAAAGGGTCACATTAAGATCTGGGGTAATTTAGGGTCAGGGTCAGGCTTTAGGTTTGGGTTAGGTTAAGTTTTAGTGTTAAGGCTCAAATTAGCATTAAGGTTAGAATTAGGGTTAAGGTAATGGATAGTGTTAGGTTTAGGGTTAGGTTTGGTTTAAGGTAATGGATATGGTAAGGGTTTGTGGTAGGTTTAGGGTTAGGCCAAGGGTTAGCATTTAGGGTTATAATTATTGTTAGGAAAATTTATAGGTTTAGTCCTATGTTTAGTGCTATGATAATGGTTAGGATTAGGGCTACAGTTAGCATTAGGCACAGGGTTAGGGCGAGGGTTACACTTAGGATTAAGTTTAGGGTACGGTTTAGGGTTTGAGCTAGGAATTTTGCTATGGCTAAGATTAATTTATGGTTTGGTCTAGGGTTATGGTCATGGTTAGTGTAACGGTTAGGGCTAGGGTAATAGGTTTAGATGTCAGGTTAAAGATAGTTTTAAGTTTAGGTTAGCATTAGGTTTAGGTTTATGATTAGGGTTAGCATTTGAGCTATCTTAGGTTTAGGTTAGTTTCACTGTTAGTTCTAGGGTTAGATTTATGTTTAGGGTTAGGGTAGGTTTTGCTTTAGGGCTAGTGTTATCATTCAGGTTAAGTTTAGGGTTAGAGTAATGGATATGGTTCAAGCTAGGATTAGGGCTTGGGTTAAGGTTAGGATTAGGGCTTGGTTTAGGTTTAGGGTTTGACCTTGGGTTAGTGTTATGGTTAGATTAAGGTTAAGGGTTAGGGATTGAGCTAAGTTCATGGCTAGGGTATGGGTTAGCTTTACAGTCTGGGCTAGGGTAGATTTACGTTTAGGTTAAGGGCTAGGGTAGCATTAATTTTAGGGTTATTATTAGCATTATGGATAGAATTAGAGCTAGGTTTTGGGCTATGGTTAGAGTTAGGATTAGGGCTAGAATTAGGGTGAGGTTTAGGGTTTGGGCTAGGGTTATTTTATGGTAAGGTTTAGTGTTTGAGCTAGGGTTAGGGCTAGAACCAGAGTTAGGGTTAGGGTTAGGGCTAAGTTTAGGTTTAGAGTTATGCTTCGGGTTAGGTTTAGGGCTGTAATTCAGGCTGGGTTTTGTGTGAGGTTAAGGGCTACTGTTAGGTGTATGGGTAATGTAAGAGCTAGAGTAATGGTTATGGCTATATTTAGAGTTCATCTAGTGTTAGGGTTAGTTTTTGGCATAGAATAAGGTTTAGAGCTAGGGTTTTTGTTAGGGTAAATGTCAGGGTTCAGTTTAGGATTAGGTTTAGGCTAAGGTCCAGAATGAGGAATAGGGTTAAGTCTAGGAGTAGAGTTAGTGTTTGGTTTAAGTTAAGGGTTATTGTTAGGGCTAAGGCTAGGGTTATGGCTAAATTTAAGATTAGGTTTAGGTCTAGGGCTAGTGTTATTGTTAGCTTTAGGTTTAGGGTTAATGGTAGGGCTAGTGTTAGTTTTCAGTTAAGGGTTAGGGTCAGGTTTGAACCTAGGTTTAGTGTTAGGGTCAGAATAAGGGTCAGGGTTTGAGTTAGGGTTTGGGTTAAGTTTAGACCTAGAATGAGGTTTAGGATTAGGACTAATAATAGAGTTAGGGTTTGGGGTAGGCATAGAATTAGGGTTAGGACTAGGGTACAATAGGGTGAGGGTTTGACTAAATGTAAGAAATAGAGTTAGAAATAGGATTAGGACTAGGGATAGCATTAGGGTTAGAGCCATGGTTAGGATTATGGTTTAAACTAGGGTTAGGCCTTCGATTAGAGCTAGGTTTTGTGTTAGGTTTAGGACTATGGCTAATTTAAGAACTGGCATTATGATTAGGGCTAGTTTTAGTGTTAGGTTTAGGGCGAGGTTTAGTGTGAGGATTAGGTTTATGGATAGGGTGATGTGTAGAGCTAGGGTTAATGATAAGGTCAGAGTCAGGGTTAATATTAGTTCTAGGGTTAGGGTTAGGACTCAAATTAGGGCTAGCTGTAGGGTTAGCGTTTGCTTTAGGTTAAGGGTTAGGGTCAGTGAAATGGCTCGGTTTTGTTTGAGAGCTAGGGCTTGGGTTGGGGCTAGTTTTCAAATTAGCGTTAGGGTTACAGCTAGTGTTAGTGTGTGGTTTAGGCTTAGTGTTAGGGTTATATTTAGAGTTAGAGTTAGATCTAGGTTTAGGGCTACATCAAAGGATAGGGCTAGGTTTAAGTCTAGGATTTGAATTATTATAAGGGATAGTGTTAGAACTAGGGATAGGGCGAGGGCGAGAGTTAGAGTTAGTGTAAGAATTAGATTTACACTTAAAATTAGGGCTTAATTAGAGCTAGAATTAGAGATTGGGTGAGTATAAGGCTGAGCCTAGGTTCATGGTTAGGGTTATGGTTATGGATATGGTTAGGTATGATGTTATAGCTAGCTTAGAACTAGAGCGAGGGTTAAAATTAGGTTTAGGTCTATGGTTAGGGTTAGGTTTAAGATTAAGGCTAAGATTAGAGCTAGGATTAGGGCTGGAGTTTGTTTCAGGTTTAGGACTTTATTAGGGCTACGGCTAATGTTAACTCTAGGGTTATGGTTAGAGATAGTTTTAGGGGTAAGATCATTAGGGTTAGGATTAGGTTAATGGATATAATTAGGTTTAGGGTTCAGGTTAGGTTTATGGCAATGTATAAGTTTAGGGGTAGAAATAGGTTTAGGTTTATCCTAGGGTTACAGCTGGGGTTAGGTCTAGGTTTATGGTTAGGATTAAGGCTCTTTAGGGTTAGGTTTTGGGTTATGTCAGGGGTTAGGGTTAGGGTTAGGTTTAGGGTAAGGTTTAGGGCTAGATTTAGGGTTATGTTTAGGGTTAAAGGTAGTGTTATGGCTCCAATTACGGATAGGTTATGGGTTAGGTTAGGATAAGGTTTAGAACTAGAGCCAATGTAAGAACTAGGGTTGTGATTAGAACTAGTTTTAGGGTTAGGGTTAGGGCTAGGTTAGGTTTAGGTTTAGGTTTTGAGTGATGTTTAGAGCTAGGGTTAGTGTTAGGGTCAGAGTCAGGGTCAGGGTTTGTTTTAGGGTTAGGCATAGGACTCGAATTAGAGCTAGGTTTAGGGCTAGGTGTAGGCTTAGGGTTTGGTTTATGTTAAAGGTTAGGGTTAGGACTATATCTAGGTTGTTTTGTAGGGCTAGTGCTAGGTTAGGGCTAGTTTTCAGACTAGCATTAGTGTCACAGCTTGTGTTAGTGAGATGTTTAGCTTAGGGTTAGGGTTAGAGTTAGAGTTAGGTTTTGATATAGGATTAGGGCTAGAGCTAGGGTTAGTGCTAAGGTAAAGGCAAGTGATAGGATTATGGTAAGGGATAGGGTTAGAAGTAGAAATATGGCTAGTACAAGAGTTAGAGTTAGTCTTAGGGCTAGGGTTAGGTTAGGTTTAGGGCTAAATTAGGGCTAGGATTAGGTCTAGTGTTTGTACTAGGGTTAGGCCTAGTTTAGGCATAGGTTTAGATTTAGGGATAGGGTTAGGATTAGGGGAAGGGATGGGGTTAAATTTAGTTTTAGAGCTAGGTCAAAGGTTAGAATTTCGGTTAGAACTAGAGTTATGGATTGATTTAGTAATAAGGCTAGGTTTAGGGCTAGGATGAGGGCTAGGATTTGTTTTAGGGTTATGGCAAGAATTAGGGGTAGGGCTAATGTCACGTCTAGGCTTACATTAGGCATAGATTGAGAGTTAGATTTTTGGCTAGGTCTAGTGTAAGTGTTCAGGTTAGGGTAAGGGTCAGGTTTAGAGCTAGGGTTATTATTAGGGTTAGAATTAGGTTTCAGGTTTGGTTTAGGTTAGAGTTTATGTTTACATTTGAATTAGCATTAGGGTTTGGATAGGGTAACGATAGGTTTGGGTTTAGGGTTCATGTTAGGTGTATGGTAATTGATAGGGTTAGAGTTAGCAAACGGGATAGGGTTATGTCTAGTGTTAGCCTTAGGGTTATGATTGTGCCTAGGGTAAGGGATAGGGTTAGTGCTATGATTATGGTTATTATTAGGTCTAGAGTTAGGTTTAGGCCTAGGGTTAGGGTTAGGTTTAGGATGAGGGTATGATTTAGAGTTTGAGCTATGGTTAGCACTAGGATGAGGATTAGGGTTAGAGTCAGTGTGAGGGTTAGGGCTAGGGTTAGCATTAGGGTTATGGTTAGAGTAGGGTAATGGATAGAGTTAGAGGTAGATTTTGGCCTATGGTGATGTCTAGTCTCAGGGTTAGTGATATGGCTAAGTCTAGTGTTAGGTTTATGTGTTTTGTTAGGATAAGATTTATAGCTAGGGTTTGTGTTAGGGTAAGTGTCAGTGTTAGGTTTAGGGTTAGGTTTATTGTTAGGTCCAGCATTAGTGACTAGGCTGTGGTCTAGCGGTTGGGTTAGTGTTTGGTTTTGGTTAAGGATTATTAGTAGGGCTAGGACTAAGTTTTTTTTTTTTTTTTTTGTTTTAGCCTAGACCTAGAGTTATCACTAGATAATACATTAAGTGTAGATCTAGGTCTAGTGTTAGTGTAAGGTTTAGTTATAGGGATACAGGTAGTGCCAATGTTAGGTGTCGGTTTAGGGTTAGGATCAGGTTTAGACCTATGGTTTGTGTTAGGGTCAGAATAAGGGTCAGGGTTAGTGTTAGGGTTTGGGATAGTGATAGAGCTAGATTGAGGATTAGGGTTAGGACTAGTAATAGAGTTAGGTTTTGGGTTTGGCTATAGAATTAAGTTTAGGAAAGGGGTACCTTTAGGGTTATAGTTTGACTTAGGGTAAGGGATAGGGTTAGTGGTAGTGTTAGGGTTTGGGTCATGGCTAGGTTTAGATTTAGGATTAGGGTTAAAGCTAGGGTTAGAGCTTGGATTAGGTCTATGCTAGGTTTTGTGTTAGCTTTAGGGCTACAGATAATGTAAGAACTAGGGTTACAATTAGGGCCATTTTTAGGTTTAGTGTTACATCTAGGTTTACGCCTGGGGTGATGATTAGAATTAGGTTTAGGTCTAAGGTTAGGTTTGTGTTAGAATTAAGGCTAGATTTTGGGTTAGGATGAGCACTAGGTTTTGTATTAGGGTTAGGGCAAGTTTTAGGGATAGGGATAATGTCAGGGTTAGGGTTATGGCTAGGGATAGTTATTAGGTTAGGTTCATGGCTAGGTCTAATGTTAGGTTTAGGGTAAGGCCCAGGAAAAGAGTGGGGTGTATTTTTAGAGTAAGGGTCAGGTTTCGGGTTTGTGTTAGGTTAATTATTAGGGTTAGGGCTCAAATTAGCGTTAGGGTTAGAATTAAGGTTAGGTTTATGGATATGTTTAGGTTTATAATTCAGGATAAGATTAGGGTAATTGGTAGGGTTAGGGTTAGTGACAGGGTTAGGGTTAGGCCTAGGGTTAGCATTTGGGTTAGGGTTATCGTTAGGATAATGAACAGCATTAGATCTAGGGTTAGGGATAGGGTTTTGGATAGATTAGGACTAGAGTTAGGGTTAGGGCTAGGCCTTGGTTTATGGTTTGAGTTAGGTTTAGGGTACAGTTTAGGTTTTGAGCTAGGGATAGTGCTAGGGTGAGGCTTAGGTTTAGCATTATGTCTAGGGTTAGATTTATGGTTAAGGATAGGGTCAATTTTAGGTTTAGGGCAAAGGTTATCTTTAGAGTTAGATTAATGGATAGCATTAGATGTTGGGTTATGTTTAGGGGTAGTTATAGCTTTATGGTTAGTGTTAAGGTTAGAGCTAAGATTATCATTTTAGTTAGGGTAGTGGATAGTGTTAGATGTCAGGTTAGGGTAAGGGGTAGTTTTACGTTTAGGGTAAATGTTAGGGTTTGGGCTAGGTTTAGTGTTAGAATAAGGGTTATGGTTTTATCTAGGGTTAAGGCTAAGATGAGGGTTAGGTTAGGGTTAGGTCTAGGATTAGGTTTACAATTAGGATTAGAGCTAGTGTTACCATTAGGGTTAAGGTTCTGTTTAGGGTAATGGATAAATTTAGAGGTAGTATTAGGGCTAGTGTTAACATTATGATTAGGGCCAAGATTAGGATTAGGTTTAGGGATAGGGCTAGGCTTATGTTTAGGGTTCAGTTTTGGGTTTTATCTAGAGTTAGGTCTAAGGCAAGTGTTAGGGATAGCATGAGGGTTAGGCTTACAGTAAGGGATAATGTTAGGTTAGGGTTAGGATTATGCTTTGGACTAGATTTAGACCTAGGATTATGGCTAGGATTAGAGCTAGTTTTAGTGCTATGGTAATGTAAGTGTTATGTTCACGGTTATGGCAAGGTCTAATGTTAGGTTCAGGTTTTGGTTAGGGTCAGTTTTATAGCCAGGGCTAGTGTTAGTGTCAGGGTCTGTGTTTGAATTAGGGTTAGGGTTAGGGCTAGAGCCAGAATTAGGATTGGTTAGGTCTAGAGGTAAGATTACTGTTTGGCTTAGGTTAAGGGTTATCATTAGAGCTAGGGCTAGTTTTTTGTTAAGGTCTTGGTTAATGATATGGCTAGATTTATGATTAGGTTTAATGTAGGGCTAATATTAGGGTTATGTTTATATATAGGTTTATGGGTAGGACTAGTGTTATGGTTTGGTATAGGTTCAGGGTCAGAATAAGGGTCAGGGTTATGGTTAGAATTTGGGTTATGATTATAACAAGAATTAGGGCTGGGGTTAGGACTAGTAATAGGGTTAGGGTTTGGGTTAGACTAAGGATTAGTTTTAGGACTAGGGTTAGCATTAGGGTTGGGGTTTGGCTATGGTAAAGTATAAGGTTAGAGCTTGGGTAAGAGCTAGGGTAAGGTTAGCGTTAGGGATAGTGTTAGGGTTAGGGTTAGGGTGAAAGCTAGGGTTAGGTGTCAGATTTAGGCTAGGTTTGGGTTAGTATTAGGTTTAAGGTTACGGCTAATGTATGATCTAGGTTTATGACTAGAACTAGTTTTAGAATTAGGGTTAGGACCAGGTCTAGTGTTAGGTTAAAGTTTTGGTTTAGGGTAATGTTCAGAGGTAGGGTTAGTGTTAATGTCAGAGACAGGTTTAGAGGTAGATTTAGGGTTAAAATTAGGACTCAAACTAGGGATAGGCTTAGGGCTAGATATAAGGTTAGGGTTTGGTTTAGGTAAAAGTTTAGGGTTATTGTTATTGCTCAGTTTGTTTTAGGTCTAAGCCTATGGTTAGAGCTAGTTTTAGGATTAGCATTAGGGTTAGGGCTAGTTTTAGGGTTAAGTTTAGTTTTAGAATTAGGGTTAGATTTAGAGTTAGGTTTAGATCTATGGTTAGGGCAAAATGTAAGGTTAGGGCTAGGGTTATTCTAGGCTATGGCTAGGAATAAGATTATGGTAAGTGATAGAGTTAGAATTAGGGCTAGGTCTTGGGCGAGAGTTATAGTTAATCTTAAAGTTAGTATTAGGGTTAGGTTTAGGATTAGGGCTAGGTTTAGTGTTAGGATTAGTCCTAAGGTTAAGGTAAGTGCTAGGTTTAATGTTAATGTTAAGGTCTGGGTTAGGTTTAGGGTAAGCAATGTGGTTATAACTAGATTTAGGGCTAGGGAAAGGGTTACAATTAGGGTTAGGGTTATGAATAAAGGTCAGTTTTAGGCTAGAATAAGAACTAGTGATTGTGTTTGGGTTAGGGATAGGATTTGGGCTAGGGCTATTGTCAGGTTTAGGGTTTAATTAGAGATAGGTTTTGGTTTATGTTTATGGTTAGGTCTAGTGTAAGGATTAGATTTAGGGTAAGGGTAAGTTTAAAGCTATGTGTATTATTAGGGTCAGTATTTGGCTTAAGGTTTGGTTTAGCTTAATGTTTAGGTTTAGGGCTCAAATATCATTAGGGTTACAGTTAGGGTTAGGGTAATGAATAGGCTTAGGATTAGGGTTCAGGTTAGTTTTAGGGCAATGGATAGGTTTAGGGATTGTGATAGGTTTAGTGTTAAGCCTAGGATTAGCATTAGGGTTAGAATTGTGATTATCGTAGTGGATAGAATTAGAGCTAGGTTTAGGGCTAGGCTTATGGTTATGATTAGGGTTAGGGTTAAGGTAGTTGATATAATTAGAACCATGTTTAGGGGTATGATTAATGTTAGGATTAGAGCTAGTGTTAGGTTTGGGTTTGGGATATGGCTAGGGTTATGTTAAGGGTAAAGGTTAGGCTTGAGCTTTGTTTAGGTCTAAAGCGAGGCTTAGGGTTAGGGTTAGGGCTGGGGTTAGGTTTAGGTTTACACTTAGGGCTATGTTCAGGTCTAAAATTACAGCTGGGTTTGGGGCTAGTTTAGGCCTAGTGTTAGGGCCATCGGTAATGTAAGAGATAGGGTTATGATTAGGGATAGTTTTGGGCTTAAGGTTATGGCTAGGTCTAGTGTTAGGATTAGGTTTGGATTAGAGTGAGCTTTGGAGCGAGGATTATGTTAGTGTCAGGGCCTGTGTTCAGGTTAGTTTTAGTGTTGGGTTTAGTGCCAGAATTAGGACTAGGGTTAGGTCTTGGGGTAGGGTTAGTGTTTCGGTTAGGTTAAGGGTTATTGTTAAGGCTAGGCCTAGGTTGTTGTTCAGGTCTAGGGCTAGAGATATGGCTAGATTTAGGATTAGGTTTAAGTCTAGGGCTAGTGATAGGTTTATTTTTAAGTATATGGTTACCGGTAGGGCTAATGTTAGGATTCGCTTTCAGGTTAGGGTCAGATTTATACCTGCTGTTAGTATTAGGGTCAGAATAAGTGTCAGGTATGAGGTTTGGGTTTTGGTTAGGGTTAGAGCTGGAACGAAGTTTAGGGTTAGGCCTAGTAATAGGGTTAGGGTTTGGTTTAGGCTAAGAATTAGGGTTAGGACTAGGGTTAGCATTAGATTTAGGGTTTAGCTTAAGGTAATGAATAGGGTAAAATCTAGGGTTAGATCTAGGGTTAGGGTATGGATTAGGGCTAGTTTTAGGGTTAGGGTTAAAACTAGGGTTAGCACTCGGCTTGGGGCCATGTTTTGGGTTAGTTTGGGGCTAGTGTTTGGCCTAAAACTAATGTACAAACCAGGGTTATGATTAGGGCTACTTTTTGGGTGTTACGCTAGATCAAGTGTTAGGGTTAAGGTTACCATTTTCGTGATGTTTAGAGCTAGGGTTAGTGTTAGGGTCATAGTCAGTGTTTGGGTTATAGTTATGGTTAGGGTTAATCCCAGAATTATCACTAGAATTAGGTCTAGGGGTAGGATTAGTTTTTGTGTTAGGTTAAGGTTTACCATTAAGGCTAGGGCTAGGTTTTTGTTTAGGTCTAGGGCTAGAGATATGGCTAGAGTCAGGATTACGTTTAGGTCTAGGGCTAGTGTTAGGGTTAGGTTTAGGGTTAGGTTTAAATCTAGGGTTAAGGCTCAGATTAGGGCTTGGATTTGGGTTTGGTTAGGGCTAGTATTAGGGCTATGATAATGTATGAACTAGTGTTGCAATTAGTGCTAGTTTTAGGGTTAGGGTTAGGGCTTGGTCTAGTGTTATGGTTAGGTTTAGGGTTAGGGTGTTGTTTAGAGCAAGAGTTATTGTTAGGTTAGTGCCAGATTCAGGGTTAGTTTTTGGTGTTAGTGTTAGAACTCGAATTATGGCTAAAGTTAGTAGTATTTGTATGGTTAGGATTTGGTTTAAGTTAAGGGTTAGGGATATCTATTGGTTTTGTTTTAGGGCTCAGGCTTTGGTTACGGCTAGATTATGGATTAGCATCAGTTTTATGGCTAGTGTTAGTTTGAGGTTTAGGCTTAGGCTGAGGGTTATATTTAGAGTTAGTGTTAGATCTTGGGTTAGGGTAGGGCTAGGGCTAGGGTTAGGGTGAGGGTTATGGTAATGAATATGGTTAGAACTAGGGATTCTGTTAGGGTGAGAATTAGAGTTAGTCATAATACTAGTCTTAGGGTTAGGTTTAGGGTTAGGGCTAAATTAGGGCTAGGATTAGAGCTAGGGTTAGGACTAGGGTTAGGGCTAAATTTGGGTAGGATTACGACTACGGTTAGTGTTAGAGTTAGGACTAGGATTAGGGCTAGAGATAGTGTTAGGGTTAGAGCTAAATTAGGTTTTAGGATTAGGGCTAGGGTTAGTGTTGGGGTCAGGCTACATTAGGGCTAGTATTAAGGCTAGGTTTAGTGTTAGGGTTAGACTAAGGGGTTGGGCTAGAGTTAGGGTTAGCATTGTTGTTAAGGTAAAGTTTAGGGCAATGGGTGGGGTTATAGCTAGCTTTAGGTATAGGGTGAGCTTTAGAATTAGGATTAGGCCTAGGGCTATGTTTCAGTTCAGGATTAAGTCTACATTTAGGGCTAGGTTAAGGTCTAGGTTTTCTGTTAGGGTTATGGCTAGGACCAGGTCTAGGGCTAATATTAGGTCTAGGGTTAATGTTAAAAATAGTTTTAGGGTTAGGTTATGATTAGGTCTATTGTAAGAGTTAGGTTTAGGTTAAAGGTCAGCTTTAGGGCTAGGGTTATTATTAGGGCCAGGAACAGTGTCAGAGTTAGCATTTGGTTTAGCTAATGGTTTAGGGATAAGGCTCGAATTAGCATTAGGGTTAGTTTTAGGATTAGGGTAATGAATAAGGTTTAGTTTAGGTTTCAGTTAAGGTTCAGGGTAAAGGATGAGTTACGTTTAGCAATCGGGTTAGGGTTACCATTAGGGTTAGGGTTATTTTTAGTGTAATGGAGAGGTGTAGAGCTAGGGTTAGGGCTAGGTTATGGTTTGGATCAACTCTAGGATTAGGGCTAGGTTTAGGAGTAGAATTAGGGTGTGATTTAGGGTAAGTTTTAGGGTTAGGGTAAGTGTTAAGTTTAGGGCTAGGGTTATAGTTAAGTTAGGGTAAGGGTTAGTGTTTGAACTAGAATTAGGGCTAGGGTGAGGGTGAGGTTTAAGTTTAGGTCTAGGTTTACATTTATGTTTAGAGTTAGGTTTAGTGTTTAGGGATGGTGTTTTAATTAGGGTTAGGGTTACTGTAATGGATATGTTTAGAGCTAAAGTTCAGACTAGGTTTAATGTTAGGATTACAGCTAGGGTTAGGGTTAGGGTTTAGGATAGAGCTAGGGTTATATTTAGTGTAAAGGTTAGGGTTAGGTCTAAGGCGATGCATAGTTTAGGGCTAGGTTTAGGGCTAGGTTTAGGCTAAGGGTTATGCTTAGAGCTAAGTTTAGGCGTAGGTTTAGGGCTAGGTTTTATGTTATGTTTATGGCTAGGGTTAGGACTATAGTTAATGTAAGAGCTAGGGTTATGTTTAGTGCTAGTTTTAGGGTTAGGGTTATGTCTAGGTCTAGTGTTATGTCTATGTTGTGAGTTAGTGTCATGTTTAAGCTAGGTTCAGTGTTAGAATTAGGGTCAGTTGTTTGGGATAGTGTTAGGGTTAGCATTAGAGCCAGAATTAGGACTAGGTTTAGGTCTAGGTGTAAGGTAAGTGTTCCGTTTAGGTTAAGGGTTATTGTTAGTGCTAGTGCTAGCTTTTTGTTTAGGTCTAGGTCTAGAGTTATAACTATATTTAGGATTAACTTTGGGTCCAGGTCTAGTATTAGGTTTACGTACAGGTATAGGGTTACCAGGATGGCTAGTGTTAGGGTTTGGTGTAGGGTTAGGGTCAGGTTTAGACCTAGGGTTACTGTTAGGGTCATATGAGGGTCAGGGATAGGTTTAGAGGTAGAATGAGTGCTAGGGTTAAGTCTAGTATTATGATTAGAGTTTAAGTTAGGCTAAGGATTAGAATTAAGTTTAGGGTTAGCATTTGGGTTAGGTCTTGGCTTAATGTAATGAATAGGGTTAGAGTTATGGTTAGAGCTAGGGTTAAGGTTAGGGTTAGGCCTAGTGTTATGGTTAAAGCTAATGATTGGGCTTGGATTAGGTGTAGAACTTGTGTTAGGGTTAGGGCTACGGTTAGGAGAATGACTAATGTATGAACTAGTGTTATGATTAAGGCTAGTTTCAGGGTTAGGTTAAGGCTAGATATAGTGTTAAGGTTAATTTTAGGTTAGGGTGGTGTTTTGTGGTAGGATTAGTGTTAGGGTCATTGTCAGGTCAGGGTTAGATTTAGAGTTATTTTTAGGGTTAGTTGTAGGGTTAGGGTTTGATTTAAGTTAAGGGTCAAGATTAGGGCTATGGCTTGGATTTGGTTTATGGATAGGGCTAGGGATAGGGCACATTTTAGGATTAGCATTATGGTTAGGGATAGTGTTAGGGTTTGGTTTAGGCTTATTTTAATGTTAAATTTAGAGTTAGGTTTATATTTAGACTTAGGCTTAGATCTAGGATTAGGAATAAGTCTAAGGATAGAACTAGGGCTAGGGCTAGGACATGAGTTTGAGTTAGTTTTATGGCTATGTTTAGGGTTAGGTTAGGATTAAATAAAGGGTAGGATTAGCACTAAGTTTTGTGTTAGGCCTAGGTTTAGGGTGAGGGTTAGGGTTAGGTTTAGGGTTATGGTTAGTTTTGGGGTATAGGATGAGGTTATATGTACTTTTAGGGCTAGGATGAGGAATAGAACTAGGGTTAGGGCTCGGGTTATGGTTCAGGCTAGGATTAAGCCTAGGTTAATGCTAAGATTATGACTAGAGCTAATTTCAGGTCTAGTGTTATGGTTAAAAATAATTTTAGGTTTAGGTTTATGGCTACATCTAGTGTAAGGTTTAGGTTTAGAGTTAGGGTTCAGGGTTAGGTTCAGGTTAAAACCTAAGGGTACTCTTAGGGTCAGGGTCATGATTATTGTTTTGGATAGGTTAAGGTTTAATGTTAGGGCTCGAATTACCATTAGAGTTAGGATTAGGGTAAAGATAGTGTTAGGTTTAGGTTTCAGGTTAGGTTTAGGGTAATTGATAGGGTTAGGATTAGTGATACAGTTAGGTTTAGGCCCAGGTTTAGCATTAGGGATAGGGTTATGGTTAGGGTAATTGATAGGGTTACAGATAGGGGTACAGCTAGGGTTATTGTTACGATTATTGATAGGGTTAGGGTTAGGGTTAAATCTAGGGTTACAGCTAGGGTTATATTTATGATTAATGATAGGATTAGGGTTAGGAGTAAATCTAGGGATAGTGCTCTGAATAAGGCTAGGTTTGGGGTTAAATTATGGCTAGGTTTAGGGTAACAGCTAACGTAGATACCTGGGTTGTGATTAGGGCATATTTTAGCGTTAGGGTTGGGGCTAGGTCTATTGTTATGTTTAGGCATAGGGTAATGATGATGCTTAGAGCTAGGGTTAGTGTTAAGGTCAGAGTCAGGGTCAGGGTTAGTTTTAGGGTTTGGCTTAGAACTCGAATTATGGATAGAGTTATGGCTAAGTGTAGGGTTAGGGCTTAGTTTTTATTAAGGGTTAGGGTTAGGTCTATGGCTTGGTTTTGTTTTAGGGCTAGGGTTAGAGCTAGTTTTATGATTAGCCTTAGGGTTAGGGCTAGTGTTAGTTTTAGGTTTAGGCTAAGGTTTATGGTTAGATTTAGAGTTAGGGTTAGATCTAGGGTTGCTGCTAGGGCTATGAATAGGGCTGGTGTTGGACCTATGGTTTAGGCTAGGTTTATGGTTCCAGTAAAGTATAGGGTTAGAACTATGATTAGGACTAAGGTTATAGAGTTAGTCTTTGGGCTAGGGTTAGGGTTAAGGTAAGGGATAGGACTAAATTTGATCTAAGATTAGGGCTAGGGGTAGTGTTAGAGTTAGGCCTAGGGTTATGGTTAGTATTATAATTAAGGCTATGTTTAGGGCTAGGATATGGGCTAGGGTTTGTGTTAGGGTTAGGGCTAGTATCATGACTGGGGCTAATATCAGGCCTAGGATTATGCTTAGGGATAGTTTTGGGGTTTGTTTTATGGCTAAGTCTAGTATAAGGGTTAGGTATAGGGTAAGAGTGAGGTTTAGAGCAAGGAGATTTATTAGGGTCAGGGTCAGTGTCAGTGTTAGGGTTAGGTTTAGGTTTGAGTTTAGGGTTAGGGCTCAAATTATCATTAGATTTAGGGTTAGGGTAATGATTGTATTTGGTCTAGGGTTCAGGGTAGGTGTAGGGTAATTGATAAGTTTGGCGATAGTGATATGTTTAGGGTTAGGCTTAGGGTTAACATTAGGGTAAGGTTTATGTTCAGGTTAATGATACAGTTAGATTAAAGTTTAGGGCAAGTGTTATGGTTAGAATTAGGTCTTGATTTAGGGTTAGGGTGAGGGTTAGAACTAGGGTTAGGTTAAGGTTATGTTTAGTGTAAGGGTTAGGTTCTGAGCTATGGTTAGTGCTAGGCTCAGTGTTAGGTTCAGGATTAGGTCTACGGATAGGATTACAGTAGGTTTTGGTTTAGAGTTATGGTTAGGGTTAGACCTAAGATTAAAGGTAAGGTCAGTAGAAGGGTCAGGGTTAGTGTTAGGGTTTTGGATATGGTTAGATCTAGAATGAGGGCAAGGTAAGGGCTATTAATAAGTTTAGTGTTTTGGTTAGCCTAAGGATTAGGGATAGTTCTAGGGTTACCCTTAGGTTTAAGGTTTTGCTTAAGTAAGGGATTGGTTTAGAGCTAGTTTATGGTTAGAGTTAAGGTTAAAACTAGATTTAGGACTCAGATTAAGCGTACATTTTGTGTTAGGGTTAGGGCTAGGGTTAGAGCAATGGCTAATGTAAGAACTAGGGTTACCATTAGGGTTAATTTTAGTGTTAGTGTATGGGTTAGTTTTAGTGTTAGGGTTAGGTTTAAGGTCAGTGTGATATTTTTAGCTAGGGTTCATGTTAGAACCCGAGGGTTAGAGTTAAAACTCGAATTAGGGCTAGGGTTAGTGTTAGTGTTGAGTTTAAGGTGAGGGCAGTGTTAAGAGTTAGGGTGAGTGTTAGGATATGAGTCAGGATCAGGGTTGGTTTTAGGGTTTGGGTTAGGACTCGATCTAGGGCTAGGGTTAGGTCTAATTGTAGTTTTAGAGTTTGATTTAAGTTAAGGTTTAGAGTTAGGGCTAACACTATTTTTTTTTTTTTGTTTTGTTTTAGTCCTATGGTTAAGGTTAGGGCTAGTGTTAGTGTTAGGCTCTCCTATCCCATTTGCTAACTCTAACCCTATCAATTACCATACACCTAACATGAACCCTAAACCCAAACCTATCATTACCCTATCCAAAACCCTAATGCTAATTCAAATGTAAACATAAACCCTAACCTAAACCAAACCTGAAACCTAATTCTAACCCTAATAATAACCCTAGCTCTAAACCTGACCCTTACCCTAACCTGAACACTTACACTAGACCTAGCCAAAAATCTAACTCTCAATCTATGCCTAATGTAAGCCTAGACGTGACATTAGCCCTACCCCTAATTCTTGCCATAACCCTAAAACAAATCCTAGCCCTCATCCTAGCCCTAAACCTAGCCTTATTACTAAATCAATCCATAACTCTAGTTCTAACCGAAATTCTAACCTTTGACCTAGCTCTAAAACTAAATTTAACCCCATCCCTTCCCCTAATCCTAACCCTATCCCTAAATCTAAACCTATGCCTAAACTAGGCCTAACCCTAGTACAAACACTAGACCTAATCCTAGCCCTAATTTAGCCCTAAATCTAACCTAACCCTAGCCCTAAGACTAACTCTAACTCTTGTACTAGCCATATTTCTACTTCTAACCCTATCCCTTACCATAATCCTATCACTTGCCTTTACCTTAGCACTAACCCTAGCTCTAGCCCTAATCCTATATCAAAACCTAACTCTAACTCTAACCCTAACCCTAAGCTAAACATCTCACTAACACAAGCTGTGACACTAATGCTAGTCTGAAAACTAGCCCTAACCTAGCACTAGCCCTACAAAACAACCTAGATATAGTCCTAACCCTAACCTTTAACATAAACCAAACCCTAAGCCTACACCTAGCCCTAAACCTAGCTCTAATTCGAGTCCTATGCCTAACCCTAAAACAAACCCTGACCCTGACTCTGACCCTAACACTAACCCTAGCTCTAAACATCACTCAAAACCTAAACCTAAACCTAACCTAGCCCTAACCCTAACCCTAAAACTAGTTCTAATCACAACCCTAGTTCTTACATTGGCTCTAGTTCTAAACCTTATCCTAACCTAACCCATAACCTATCCGTAATTGGAGCCATAACACTACCTTTAACCCTAAACATAACCCTAAATCTAGCCCTAAACCTTACCCTAAACCTAACCCTAACCCTAACCCCTGACATAACCCAAAACCTAACCCTAAAGAGCCTTAATCCTAACCATAAACCTAGACCTAACCCCAGCTGTAACCCTATTCATTACCCCAATCCTAATCCTTACCCTAGTGCTAACCCTAGGATAAACCTAAACCTATTTCTACCCCTAAACTTATACATTGCCATAAACCTAACCTGAACCCTAAACCTAATTATATCCATTAACCTAATCCTAACCCTAATGATCTTACCCCTAAAACTATCTCTAACCATAACCCTAGAGTTAACATTAGCCGTAGCCCTAATAAAGTCCTAAACCTGAAACAAACTCCAGCCCTAATCCTAGCTCTAATCTTAGCCTTAATCTTAAACCTAACCCTAACCATAGACCTAAACCTAATTTTAACCCTCGCTCTAGTTCTAAGCTAGCTATAACATCATACCTAACCATATCCATAACCATAACCCTAACCATGAACCTAGGCTCAGCCTTATACTCACCCAATCTCTAATTCTAGCTCTAATTAAGCCCTAATTTTAAGTGTAAATCTAATTCTTACACTAACTCTAACTCTCGCCCTCGCCCTATCCCTAGTTCTAACACTATCCCTTATAATAATTCAAATCCTAGACTTAAACCTAGCCCTATCCTTTGATGTAGCCCTAAACCTAGATCTAACTCTAACTCTAAATATAACCCTAACACTAAGCCTAAACCACACACTAACACTAGCTGTAACCCTAACGCTAATTTGAAAACTAGCCCCAACCCAAGCCCTAGCTCTCAAACAAAACCGAGCCATTTCACTGACCCTAACCCTTAACCTAAAGCAAACGCTAACCCTACAGCTAGCCCTAATTTGAGTCCTAACCCTAACCCTAGAACTAATATTAACCCTGACTCTGACCTTATCATTAACCCTAGCTCTACACATCACCCTATCCATAAACCTAATCCTCACACTAAACCTCGCCCTAAACCTAACACTAAAACTAGCCCTAATCATAATGCCAGTTCTTAAATTAGCCATAGTCCTAAACCTAACACAAAACCTAGCTCTAATCGAAGGCCTAACCCTAGTTTAAACCATAATCCTAACCATGGCTCTAACCCTAATGCTATCCCTAGTCCTAATCCTATTTCTAACTCTATTTCTTACATTTAGTCAAACCCTCACCCTATTGTACCCTAGTCCTAACCCTAATTCTATGCCTACCCCAAACCCTAACTCTATTATTAGTCCTAATCCTAAACCTCATTCTAGGTCTAAACTTAACCCAAACCCTAACTCAAACCCTGACCCTTATTCTGACCCTAACACTAAACCTAGGTTCAAACCTGACCCTAACCCTTAACTGAAAACTAACACTAGCCCTACCATTAACCCTAAACCTAAAGCTAACAATAACACTAGCCCTAGACCTAAACCTAATCTTAAATTTAGCCATAACCCTAGCCTTAGCCCTAACAATAACCCTTAACTTAAACCAAACACTAACTCTACTCCTAGACTTAACCCTATTCCTCATTCTGGACCTTAGCCTAAACCTAATCCTAAACTGAACCCTGACATTTACCCTAACAAAAACCCTAGCTCTAAACCTTATTCTATGCCAAAAACTAACCCTAACACTAGATGAACTCTAAATATAGCCATAACCATTACTCTAGCTCTTACATTACCCATACACCTAACAGTAGCCCTTAACCTCACACAAAACCCAGCCTGAATTACAGCCCTAAACCTAACCCGAAGCATAACTCTAAACCTAAACTTAGCCCTAACCCTAACCCTAACTCTGGTTCTAGCCCTAACCCTAGCTCAAACACTAAACCTTACCATAAAATAACCCTAGCCCAAACCCTAAACCTCACCCTAATTCTAGCCCTAATCCTAACTCTAACCATAGCCCAAAACCTAGCTCTAATTCTATCCATAATGCTAATAATAACCCTAAAATTAATGCTACCCTAGCCCTTAACCTAAACGTAAATCTACCCTAGCCCAGACTGTAAAGCTAACCCATACCCTAGCCATGAACTTAGCTCAATCCCTAACCCTTAACCTTAATCTAACCATAACACTAACCCAAGGTCAAACCCTAAACCTAAACCAAGCCCTAATCCTAACCTTAACCCAAGCCCTAATCCTAGCTTGAACCATATCCATTACTCTAACCCTAAACTTAACCTGAATGATAACACTAGCCCTAAAGCAAAACCTACCCTAACCCTAAACATAAATCTAACCCTAGAACTAACAGTGAAACTAACCTAAACCTAAGATAGCTCAAATGCTAACCCTAATCATAAACCTAAACCTAATGCTAACCTAAACTTAAAACTATCTTTAACCTGACATCTAAACCTATTACCCTAGCCCTAACCGTTACACTAACCATGACCATAACCCTAGACCAAACCATAAATTAATCTTAGCCATAGCAAAATTCCTAGCTCAAACCCTAAACCGTACCCTAAACTTAATCCTAAGTGTAACCCTCGCCCTAACCCTGTGCCTAATGCTAACTGTAGCCCTAATCCTAACCATTATCATAGCACTAAACATAGGACTAAACCTATAAATTTTCCTAACAATAATTATAACCCTAAATGCTAACCCTTGGCCTAACCCTAAACCTACCACAAACCCTTACCATATCCATTACCTTAAACCAAACCTAAACCTAAACCTAACACTATCCATTACCTTAACCCTAATTCTAACCTTAATGCTAATTTGAGCCTTAACACTAAAACTTAACCTAACCCAAACCTAAAGCCTGACCCTGACCCTAAATTACCCCAGATCTTAATGTGACCCTTTCCCTAAAGGTAACACTTTAATTTGACCATGCCATAAACCTAATCCTAAAAATATCACTAACTATAAACATAGACCTAACATTAGTCCTAGCCCTAATTGTTGCCCTAAAC
Source organism: Marmota flaviventris (assembly GCF_047511675.1). Taxonomy (NCBI): domain Eukaryota; kingdom Metazoa; phylum Chordata; class Mammalia; order Rodentia; family Sciuridae; genus Marmota; species Marmota flaviventris. The sequence goes on from NW_027287718.1 coordinate 49,512, forward strand.
CTAACACAAAATCTAGCCCTAATCCTAGCCTTAAATCTAGCCTTAATCCTAAACCTAACCATAACCCTAGCCCTAACCCTAAAGCTAATCATAAAACTAGCCCTAACCCTAACCATAGCACTAAAACAAAACCGAGCAACAGGCCTAACACTAACCTTAACTTAAACCAAACCCTAGCACTACACCTAGATCTAACCCTAGCCCTAATTCAAGTCCTAATCATAATCTTAAAATTAACCCTTTATCTGACTTATATCCTAACACTCATATAGTTCAAAACACCACCATAAACCTAAACCTACCGTAATCCTTTCCCTAGACTTAACCCTAAACCTAGCCCTAACCCTAGCTCAAAACCTAAACTTTATGCTAAACATAACTGTAATCCTAACTCTAAACCTAGTTCTAACACTAACTCTAACACTAACTAAAGGCATATTCCTAACCATAACTCTAGTTCTAACCCTATCAATTACCCTAAACATAACCCTTACTCTAATGCTAACCCTAAGCCTAAACCTAGCCCTATCTCTAATGCTAACCGTATCAATTACCCTAAACCAAACCTGAACCTTTAAACAAACCCTAACTATACCCTAACCCTAACACTAATGCTAATTTGAACCATAAACCTAAATCCTTACCTAAGCCAAATCCTAATCCTACTAATTCCCTGAGCTCTAAATCTGACCCTTACCCTAAACCTAACCCTTACACTAGATGTAGCTATAAGCCTAAGTTTAAGATTAGGGTAAGAGATGGCATTATAGCTAGGTATAGATGTAGGGTGAGGGTTAAAATTAGGGTTAAGAGTATGGTTAGGGTTAGGGTCATGATTAAAGCTAGGCGTAGGGCTAGGATGAGGGCTAGGGTTTGTTTTAGGTTTAGGACTAGGATTAGGGCTAGGCCTAATTTCAGGTCCAGAATTACGGTAAAAGATAATTTTAAGGTTAGGATTATGGCTACATTTAAAGTAAAGTTTAGGTGTAGGGTTATGTTCAAGTTTAGAGCTAGGGGGTTTATTAGGGTCAATGTCAGGGATAGGGTTTGGGATAGGTTAAGGTTTAAAGTTAGGGCTTGAATTAGTGTGTTAGGGTTAGGGTAATGATAGGTTAAGTTTAGGTTCAGGTTAGGTTCAGGGTAATAGATTGCGTTAAGATTAGGGATAGGTTTAGGTTCATGCCTAGCGTTAGCATTAGGTAATGGTTTTCATTATGGTAATGGATAGAGTTAGATATCAGTTTAGGGCTAGGTTTATGATTATGAATAGGGCTATGGTTAAAGCTAGGATTAGGGCTAGGTTTTGGATTAAGTTAGGGATAGGGCTACAGATAGGGCTAATGTAAGTTCTAGGGTGAAGTTTAAGTCTAGTTTTAGGGTTTTAGGGCTAGAGTTATTGTTAGGGTTAGGTTTAGGGTTAGGGTGATGTTTAGATCTAGTAGTGTTAGGGTCAGTGTCAGGTTCAGGGTTAGTTTAAGGGTTTGGCTTACAACTCATATTAGGGTTAGTGTTAGGGCTAGGTTTAAGGTTAGGGTTTGGTTTAGGTTAAGGGTGATAGTGTTATAGCTATAGCTCAGCTTTGTTTTAGGGCTAGGGCTAGTGTTAGGGCTAGTTTTAGGATTAGTGTTATGGTTTGGGCTAGTGTTAGGGTTTGGGTAGTCTTCGGGTTAGGGCTCGATTTATAGTTCGGTTTTGTCTAAAGTTATTGCTAGGGCCAAGGATAGGGCAAGGGTTAGGGCTAGGGTTAGGGCTAGGGTTAGGGTTACGGTAAGGCTTAGAACAAGTGAAAGGTCTCATGTTAGAGTTAGAGTTAGTCTTAGGACTAGGGTTAGGGATAGGGCTAAAGAATGGCTACGATTAGGGCTAGGGTGTCAGGGTTAGGCCTAGAGTTTGGGTTAGGGTTGTAATTAAGGATATGGTTAGGGCTAGGATAAGGTCTAGGTTTGTGTTATGGTTAGGGCTAGAATTATGGCTAGGGATAATGTCAGGTCTAGGGTTACAGTTAGCAATAGTTTTAGGCAAATGATTATGGCTAGGTCTATTGTACTGGTTAGGTATATGGTAAGAGTCAGGTTTTGAGCAAGGGGATTTATTAGGGCCAGGGTCAATGTTAGGGCTTGATTAAGGTTTGAGTTTATGGTTACAGCTGGAATTAGAGTTAGGTTGAGGGTTAGGGTAAACATAGGGTTAGATTTAGGGTTCAGGCTAGTTTTAGGGAAATTGATAGTTTTGGGGATAGTGATAGGGTTAGGTTAAGTCCTAGGATTACCATTAGGCTAAGGGTTATGTTTAGGGTAATGGATACAGTTAAGGTTAGGGCTAGCATAATGGTTAGGATTAAGTCTTTGGTTAGGGTTGGGGTGAGAGTTAGGATTAAGGCTAGGTTTACAGCTCGGATGAGGGTTTGTGTTAGGGTTAGGGCTAGAATTATGGCTATGGCTAATGTCAAGTCTAGGGTTACTGTTAGGGACAGTTTTACAGAAAGGTTTATGGCCAGGTCTATAGTAAGGTTTAGGTAGAGGGTAATTGTCAGTTTTAGAGCCAGGGGAATTATTAGGACCAGGATCAGTGTTAGGGCTTAATTTAGGTTTGAGTTTAGGGTTACAGCTCGATTAGGGTTAGGTTTAGGGTAAAGATAGGGTTAGGTTTAGGGTTCAGGTTAGGTTTAGGGTAATTGATATTTCTGTGGATAGTGATAGGGTTAGGTTTAGTCTTAGGGTTAACATTAGGATAAGGGTTATGTTTAGGGTAATGGATACAGTAATATTAAGGTTAGGTCTAGGGTTATGGTTAGGATTAGGTCTTGGGTTAGGGTTAGGGTGAGGGTTACGATTAATACGAGGTTTATATCTCAGATGAGGGTTTGTGTTAGGGCTAGGGCTTGGATTAAGGCTAGGTCTAGCATTACAGCTAAGGGTAGTTGTAGAGTTTGGTTATGAACAGGTCTACTGTGAGGGTTAGGTTTAGGGTAAACATCAGGCTTAGAGGTAGGTGTGTTATTATGGTCAGGGTCAGGATTAGGGACTGGTTTTGGTTAGGGTTTAGAGTTCAGGCTTTAATTAGCATTAGGTTCAGGGTAATGGATATGGTTAGGTTTAGCGTTCAGGATAGTTTTAAGGTTTTAAATAGCCATAGGGGATAGCTATACAGTTAGGTTTAGTCCTATTGTTAGCATTTGGTTAGGCTTAAGTTTAGGGTAAAAGAGGATTACAGCTAGGTTTAGGGCTATGTTTATGGTTAAGATTAGGGCTAGTGTTAGGGTTAGGGTTATGTTTAGCCCTAGGGTTAGGGTTAGGTTTAGGGTAAGTGTTATTGTCGGAGCTAGATTTAGGGCTAGGGAGAGGGTTATGGTTAGAGCAGGTCTAGGGTAAATAATAGGGTTAGGGATACGTTTAGCATTAGGGTTAGGGTTAGGGTTACGGTAATGGATACAGTTAGATCAAGGCTTTGGCCAATGGTTACTGTTAAAATTCGGGTTAAATTTAGGGTTAGGGATAGGGCTATGTTAATGTTTAGGGTTAGGATTAGGGCTCAGTTTTCAGGAAGAATTAGGGTTAGAGTTACGTAATTCAAATTTATTTGATACAATCTAGGACTCATCTTTAAATAACCTTACTCTGTTTCCCAGATTTAGGCCTTTTGGTTCAACTGTATTGTGTCTGAAACAGTTAATGTTTTCATTTTACTTCATTTTGACCTATACGAGTAAATGTAAATGGACCTTGAAATCAAACAGAGTTCATGCTAGCTGCTTGAAACTGCACACACACCCTCAATTCTTTGTGAGGGACACTCTGGTATGTTCCTTGTGAGTGTAGGCCTAAGCTGAAGCATGCAAAGACAACTTTATCTGAGAGCCCTTTAGGAGAAAGCAGGGAATATGCATGCACTGAAATTCCTCCCATAATTATTTTGTCATATTTGTTTTATACTGAGTAGGATTCATTATTTAGCTTTCCCCACAAAGCTCTCCAAGTGTGGGACTTCTAGGATCAATGGTTCTCTAATCAGGTTGGTTTTCTTTTAGGTTTAGGGTTAGGGCTAGGTTTAGATGTAGTGTTAGGGTGAGAGTAAGTTTTGTACAAATTACTTTGATACTTGGAAGGAGTCATCATTTACCTAGCCTTAATATGTTCCTCAGGTTTGGGCCTTCTCATTTCAATGGTTTGCTAACAGGGACACTCTGTATTTTAAGGTTTTACTTCATATTGACCTATATAGGTAAATGAAAATGGAGGTTGAAATCAAACCGAGTTGGTGCTAGCTGCTTGAAACTTCAAACACTGAATCAGTTCTCTGTGGGAACTCTCTGGATCTTCATGAAGGTAACCCTATGATGAAGATGGCAAACCAACTTTATCTGAGAGCCCCTTTAGCAGAAAACAGAGAAATATGCATGAACTGAAATACCACCTCAATTATTTGGTCATATTTCTTTGATACTGCATAGGATTCATCTGATAGCTTAGCCCACAAGGCTTCCCAAATTTGGGACTTCTAGGATCATCAGTTTTTCAACCAGGTTAGGGTTTATGTTAAGGACAGTGTTAGGGCTAGTGTTAAAGCTAGTATTAGGATTTGAGGTACTTAAAAAAAATTCCTTGATACTGGGCAGGATTCATTATTTTCTTACTATACTCCACCCGTTTGGGCCTCCTGGGTTCAAGGGTTCACTGTAAGGAACAGTTTGTATTTTAAAATTTTAGTTCATTTTGTCCTATGCAGGTAAATGGAAATGGAGTTTAAAATCAAACAGCATTGGTGCTAGCTGCTTGAAACTTCACACTTCATCAATTCTCTGTGAGCAAACTCTGGTTTGTTCTTGTGACAGTAGGCCTAAGCTGAAGCATGTAAAAACAACTTTATCCAAGAGTCCTTTAGGAAACAGGGAATTATGCATATACTGATATACTCCATCAACTTTTTGGACAGATTTCTTTGATACTGCACAGCATTCATCCTTTACCTTTCCCCACTATGCTGCTCAAGTTTGGGAATTCTACGGTCAAAGTTTCATAAAAATGTTAGGGTTAGGGGAAGAGCTAAGGTTAGAGCTACTGTTAGGGTTAGAGTTAGTTTTATTCAAAATTCTTTGATACTTGTCAGGATTTATCTTTTAGCTAGATTTACTCTGTTCCCTAGATTCAGGCCTTCTCCTTTCACAGGTTCACTGTCAGAAACATTTTGTATTTTAAGATTACACTTCATTTTGACCTATATGGGAAACTTAATGGAGTTGAAAAATCAAACAGGGTTTGTGCTAGCTTATTGAAACTTCACACACTCCATCAGTTCTCTCTAGGGACTCTGGTATGTTCCTTGTAAAAGTAGGCCTATGCTTAAGCATGCAAAAATAACTTAATCTGAGAGCTCTTTAGGAGAAAACAGGAAAATATGCATGTATTGAAATACCTCCTATAATTATTTGGTCAGTTTTGTTTGATGTTGGATAGAATTCATCACTTAGCTTGCCCCATAAGGCTCCCCAAGTGTGGGAAGTCTAGGATCAATGGTTCTCTAATCAGGTTACGGTTAAGGTTAGGTTAGGGTTATGTCTAGGGCTAGGGTTAGAGGTAATGTTAGGGTGAGAGTTAGTTTTGTTCAAATTTCTTTGATACTGGGCAGGAGTCATCTTTCATCTAGCCTTAGTATGCTCCCAAGGTATGTTCTTCTCAATTCCATGGTTCACTATCACACTTTGTATTTTAAGGTTTCACATCATTTTGACACCTATGGGTAAATGGAAATGCATGTGGAAATCAAACAGGCATCCCTTCACCTAAACCTAACCATAAACATAGCCCTAATCCTAGGACTAAGGCTAACACTAACCCTAGACCTATTCCTAGCCCGAATTTAGCCCTAACCCTAACCCAAACTCTAGCCATAAGACTAAGTCTAACTCTTGCCATAGCCCTATTCCTAGTTCTAACCCTATCCTTTACCATAACCCAAACACTAGCCCTAATCTTAGCTCCAACACTTGCCATAGTCCTAACCCTAGAATTACCCATAACTCTAAATCTACTCCTAAGCCTAAACTCACCCTATCAGCAGCAATAACACTAATGCTAATCATAAAACTACACTTAACTTCAGCTTTAGCCCTAACACAAAACCGAGCCATTTGACTAACCCTAAATCTTAACGTAAACCAAATCCTAAGCCTATATCTAGCCCTAAGCCTACCCCTAATTTCAGTCCTATCCCTAACCATAAAACAAACCATTACCCTGGTTCTGACCCTAACACTAACCCTAGTTCAAAACATCAATCTAAACCTAAACCTAATCCTATAACTAAACTTATTCTTAAATGTAACCCTAAACTATCCCTAATCAGAACCTTAGTTCTTGCATTAGATGTATACTTCTAGGAGAGCCCTAACATAACCCAAAACGTAGCCCTAATCCAAGACCCAACCCTAGCTTTAACCCTTACTTGAATCCTAAACCTAGTCCTAACCCTTACCCTAAACCTAACCCTAACTTTAATCCTTGCACTAAACCTAAACCTACCCCTACCCCTAGCCCTGACTCTAACCATAAACCTAGCCCTAACCCTAGCTCTACCCTATCCATTATTCAAAACCTAACACTAACCTTAATGCTAATCCTCAGGCTGACCCTAGCCATATCCCTAAACCTTTCCTCTCAATTACCCTAAAACTAACCTTAACCCTACCCCCAAAATATCATTATCCTATATGGAACCTTAACCCTAATGCTAACTTGAGCCCTAATCCTAACACTAAACCTAACCCTAAACCTAATCCTAACCCTAACATAATCCCTAACCCTAACCCTAAAACTAAGCATAACACAAACCCTAACCCTAACCCTAACACTAACCCTAACCCTCGCCCTTACACAAACCCTAATACTAACCCTAAGACTATCCATAACACTAACCCTAACCCTAACACTACCCTAACCCTAAAACTAACTCTCTCTGTAACCATAACCCTACCCCTAACCCTAACCCTAAAACTAACCCTAACACTAACCTAAACCCTATCCCTGACACTAACCTAACATAAACCATAACACGAACCGTAACCCTAACCCTAACACTAACACTAACCCTAACCCTAAACCTAACTCGTAAACTAACGCTAACCCTAACCTGATCCCTAACCTTAATCCTCACCTTTATTCTAAAACTAACCATAAACTTAACCCTAATCCATACACTAATAATAACACTATCTCTGACCTAATACTAAACCTAAACCTAACCTTAAGCCTATCATTAACCCTAACCGTAACCCTAACCCTAAACCTAACACTAACCCTAACTTTAACACTAACCCTAACCCTAACTCTAATCCTAATCCAACCCTAACCCTAACCCTACCTATAATCCAAACCCTAATACTAACCCTCAACCTAACATCATCCATAACTGTAACCCTAACACTAAACCTAAAATTAATCCTAATCCTAACTCTTAAACTAACTCTTACCGTAACCCTATCACTAACCCTGATCCTCATCCAAATTTTAAAACTAAACCTAAACATAACCCTAACCCGATCCCTAACCCTGATCCTCTCCCTAATTCTAAAACTAAACCTAAACCTAACCCTAACCCGTACACTAACAATAACCCTAACTCTTACCTAATACTAAACCTAAACCTAACCCTTACCCTATCACTAACCCTAACTGTAACCCTAACCCTAAACCTAACACTAACCCTAACTTTAACACTATACCTACCCCTAACCCTAACAGTAACACTAACCGTAATCCTAACTCTAACCCTAACACTTACCCTAACCCTACCCTTAGCCCTAACATTAACCCAAATCCTCGTAACTCAAAACCTAACTCTAAACATAATCCAATCGTAACCCTAACACAAATCTTATCCCTAACCCTTACCCTAACACAAACCCTAACCCGAACCTTAACCCTATCCCAATCCCTAACCCGAACCCTAACCCTAACTTTTACACTATCACTAAACCTAAATCTAACCCTTACCCTAACACTATCCCTAATCCTAACCGCAAACCAAACCTAACAATAACTGTAACCCTAACCCTAATGCTAACCCTAACCCTAACACTAAACCTATCCCAAATCCTAAACCTAACACTAACACTACTCCTAAACCTAACCCTCACACTAATCCTAATCCTAACCATAACCCGAACCCTAATCCTAACACTAACCCTAACCCTAAACCTAACGATAATTGTAACACTAAACCTAACACTAAACAAAACCCTAACACTAACACTACCCCTAATTTTTACCCTAAAATGACTCTTAACCCTAACACGAAACCTATCCATAACACTAACCATAATTTTAACCCTAACCCTAACACCGAAAGTAAACTTAACCCTTACTCTAACACTAACCCTAAGTATAAACCTAATTCTAACACGAACACTAACCCTAACCCTAACCCTATCACCCTAATACTAAACCTAAACCTAACACTAACCCTAACAATAACCCTAAACCTATCCCTATTCCTAACCGTAACACTAACTCTAACCCTAACACAAACCCTACCCCTAACCTTAACCATAAACCTAACCGCAACCCTATCCCTAACCCTAACTCTGACACTAACCCTAATCCTAACCCTTACTTTAAACCTAACACTAACCCTAACCATAAGCCTAACCCTAAACCTAACCCTAAACCTCACCCTACCCCTAACACTAATACAAACCCTAAACCAAACTCTAATCCTAAGCAAAACACTAATCCTTAACCGAACCCTAACTCTTACCGTAAAACTAACCAAATGCTAACCGAAAATTTACACGCAACCCTAACAATAAACCTAGCCCTAACCCTAACAAGAACCCTGACCTGAACCCTAACTCTAACCCTAACTAAAACCCACACCCTAACCCTAATCCAAACACAAACCCTAACCCTAAACTTAACACAAACCCTAACCCAAACCACAACCCTAACCCTAACTCTTACCTAACCCTAAACGTAACCCATACCCTAACACTAACCCTAAACATAACACTAAACCTAACACTAACCCTAACCCTAACATGAACCCTAACACTAACTGTAACACTATCCCTAACCCTAACTCTAATCATAAACGTAACATTAACCCTATATCTAAGATAACCAAAACACTAACACTAACCCTAACCCTAAACATAACCCTAACACTGACGCTAACCCTAATCGTAACCCTACAATGAACCTTAACCCTAATATGAACCTAACCCTAACACTAAACCTAACTCTAACCCTAACTTTATCACTAACACTATTCCTAACATTAACACTAAAACTAAACCTAACCGTAACACTAACCCTACCCAACCCTAAACCTAATGTTAACCCTAACACTAACACTAATCTAACCCTAACCATATCACTAACCCTAAAACTAACACTAATCCTAACCACAACCCAAAATCTTACCTTAATCCTAACCGTAACCATAAACCTAACTCTAACACAAACCCTAAAACTAACCCTAGCACTAATCGTAACCCTAACCCTAACCCTAGCTGTAACACTAACTGTAACCATAAGCAAAAATTTACACCTAACCGTAACATTATACCTAGCCTAACCTTAACGTGAACCCTAAACATAAACCTAAAAGTAACCCTAACACAAACGAACACCCTAACCCTAAACCTAACGCAAACACTAATCCTATTTATAACCCTAACACAAACCCTAAACCAAATCACAACCTTAACCCGAACCTTACCCTAAACCTAACCCTTACCTAACTCTAACCCTAACTATAAAACTAACTCTAATACTAAACCTAACCCTAAGCTTAACACTAATCCTAAACCTAACCCTAACCCTAATCCTAACCGTAACACTAACATTAAACCTAACCCTAAACAACTCTAAAACATGATTAGCACATTCACTGGTGGGAACAAGTTGGGTAGGGGTGATTGGTCAGTACAAAAGGGGTATTCATTTGAACTGATTGGTTTAAGCCAAGAGGGGTGTACATGCTGAACTACATGGTTTCCCAACTTGTTATTAACCACCATAAACTCCTGGAAGGGTTATCTGACATCCCAAGTATTTCCCTGTCTCATGCTGATTGGTGGCTACTAGGGGGCTGCTATGGATCCCCACCTAGCCTGACTGAGTCAAGGACACCTGGTGCAGCAGATCTCTCCTGTTATTTGTAGATAAACAACTTAGCAGGGTGGGAATGTGCCTAGGAGTGCTTTGTGGGTTTTTCCAAAGACAAAGGCCATGTCCCTTCCTTGGACAGGCTTTGCTCTGAGATAGAGGCTGGTTTTTCAAACAATGGCCCTAACCCTAACCCTAGCCTAACCTAAAACCTAGACCTGACATTAGCCCTATCCCTATCTTTAATCCTAGTTCTAAGCCTAGACTTAATCCTAACCCTAATTTTAACCCTAGCCCTTACCCTAAATTTATCCGTTATCCTATCACCAAACATAGCTGTAACATCATACCTTACACTAACCCTAATGCTAACCCTAACCCTAGCCTTAAACCTAGGCCTATATCTCACTAACCCTATACCAAACCATATCTCTATTGCTACTCCTAATCCTAGCCCTCATTCGAGCTCTAACTCTAACACTAACCATGTCCCTCATTCTGAACATAACACTAATCTTAGGTCCAAACCTGACACTAACCCCAAAGCAAACACTACCCCTACCTCTACTGGTAGACATATACCTAAATCTAACAGTAACACTAGCATTAGACCAAACCTAACCCTAAATAGAGTCATAATTCTAGACTTAGCCTTAAATAAAAATCTAGCACTAGCCCTAACAATAACCGTTAACCTAACGTAAAGACTAACTCTATCCCTAGACCAAACGCTAGCCATAAATCTGGCCCTCACCCTAAGCCTAACCCTAACCCGACAATGACAGTTACCCCAAATCAAACCCTAGCTCCAAATCTTATCATAACCCAAAACCTAACTAGGACACTGGACTTATCCATAACCCTAACCCTAAAACTAGCCATAACCATATCCTTAGCTCTTACATTTCCCATAGCCCTAATGAGGCCATAAACCTCACACAAAACATTGCCCTTATCCTAGCCGTAAACCTAACGTAAAGACTAACTCTATTGTAACCCTAACCATGAGCCTAGACCTAACCCTAAACCTAACCCTCGCCCTAACCCTAATTCTAACTCAAACTCTAACTTTAATCTAAACATTTCCCTAACACTAAACCTAACATTACACCTCACTCTAAACCTAACCCTCACACTAGCCCTGATCCTAGCTCAAATGCTAACACTAACCCTGACTCTAACCCTAGGCCTAAACCTAACCCTATCACTAATTCTAACCTTAACCCTAGCCGTAACCTTACTTCTAAACCTATCCATTACCCTAAAGATAAGCCTAACCCAAATGCTACTCCTAGGCCTAACGCTAACACTATTGCTAACACTAACCCTATTCCTTACTCTAAACCTAACCAGAACCCTTAACCTAACCCTATCAATTACCCTAACACACACCCTAACCCTATCCCTAAAGCTATTTCAAGCCTTAACCCTAAATCTTAACCTAAACCAAACCCTACTCAAACCCTGACCTTAATATTTCACCTAGCTTTAAACCTGACCCTTAACCTAAACTTAACCCTTACACTAGACCTAGCTATAAGCTAACCCTAAAATTAACCATAACCATAAACTCAGACTTGACATTAGCAACAGTCCTAATCCTAGCCCTAACACTAACACAAACACTAGTCCTCATCTTAGGCCTATACCTAGACTTAATCCTTACCCAAACCCTAACTCTTGTCCTATTTCTAATTTTAACCATCACCCTAGACCTGAACTTAGGTATAACCCAATCATTGCCCCTAACCCTATCACTAAACCTAACCCCAACACTATCCATATCTCTAGCCCTAACCATAGGTATAACCCTAACACTAACCCTAGCCCTAATCCTAGCCCTAATTTAGCCCTAACCATACCTCTACACCTAACCTTGGCCTAAGACTAACTCTAACTCTCCCCCAGCACTATTTCTAGTTCCAATCCTATCCATTACAATAAACATAACGCAAGCCCTAACCTTAGCCCTAACCCTAGCCCTAGACCCTACTCTAGATCTAACCATAACTCTACATTTTACACTAACCCTAAGCCTAATACTAAACCTACAACTAGACCTAACACGATTGCTAATCCTAAAACCAGCCGTAAACTTAGCCTTATCCCTTAAATAAAACCGAGACACTGTCCTAACCCTAAATGTTAACCTAAACCAAACCCTAAAACCAAACCCAGTCATAACATTCAAGCTCTAATTCAGGTCCTTGTCCTAAAATTAACCATGACCCTGACTTATATTCTAACACTAATGTTAGTTCTAAATATCACACTAATCCTAAAGATAGCGCTAACACTAGATCTAGACCAAATACTAACTCTAATCAAAACCTTAGTTCTTATATTAGCCATAGCCCTAACCCTAGCCCTAAAGCTAACAAAAAAACTAGCCCTAATCTGAGCCCTAACAAGAGAAGTAAACCTAAACCTAAACCTAGTCTTAGCCCTAAACCTAACCCTAAACCTAGCCCTATCCCTAGCTCTAACACTATCACTTACCCTAAGCCAAACCCTATACATAATGCTAACCTTAGTCCTAATCCTAATCCATAGCCTAATCCAAACCCTAATCCTATTACTAGTCCTAAATCTACCCCTCATTCTAGCTCTAACCCTAACTCAAATCCTTACCCTAACACAAACCCTTGGTCTAAATCTGACCTTACCCTAAACCAAACTCTAAAACTAGCCCTACCAGTAAACTTATACCTAAACCTAACCCTAACTCTAGCCCTAGACCTAAGCCTAATCCTTAATATAGCCATAACTCTAGACCTAGACCTAAAAAATAAAAACCCTGAGCCCTGGCCCTAACATAATCCTTAACCTAAAGCAAACACTAACCCTATCCCTAGACCTAACTCTAGTCCTAATTCTGGTTTTCACCTTAAAACTAACTTGAGCCTGAGCACTGACACTAACACTAACACTAAACCTAGCTCTAAACCTGAATCTAACTGAAAACCTTAACATAACACTAGACATAGCCATAACTCTAACCCTAAAATTAGCTCTAACCAGAAACCTAGATCTGTCATTACACATAGCCTTAACCCTGGGCCTAAACCTAACACAAAACCTAGCCCTAATCTGAGGCCTAACCTACCTAAGCATAACCATGATCCTAAATGTAGCCCTAACCCTAACCCTCGCCTTATACATAACTCTAGCTCAAAGCCTAAACCTTATCCTAAACATAACCCAAGCCCTATTCCTAAACAAAAACCTAATCTTAGCCCTAATCCTAACCTTAAACCTAATACTAACACTAGTTCTAACACTAACATTACCCTAACCCTAACCCTAATGATAACCCTAGCCCTAAACCTAACCCTATCCCTAACCCTAATCATAAACCTAACCCTCAACCTAACCCTAAACCTAAACCTTGCCATAAACTTAACCCTAAACCTTACCATAATTCAAAACTAAACCTATCCCTAAACCTATATTTAACCATAACCTAAGCTTAACCCTAAACCTAATCTAACATCTAATCCAATACATTACTCTAAAACTAACCCTAACCTTAATGAAGACCCTAGCCCTAAACCCAACCCTAACCATAACAATAATCATAACCCTAACCCAGACCTAACACTAAACCTAACACTTCCACTAGCCCTAACCATCGCTTAATCCCTAAACCTTACCCTAACCCTAACACTAGCCCAATCCGTAACCATAACCCTAACTCTAGCCTTAGCCCTAACACTAAACCTAGCCCTTATCCTAGTCCTAATTTAGCCCTATTCCTAACGCTAACCCAAACCCTAGAATTAAGTCTAACTATAATTCTCAGACAAAACCTATACCTACTTCTAACCCTATACTTACTGTAACCCTAACCCAAGCTCTAATCCTAGTCGTAACCCTTGCACTATTCTTAGCCCTAGGACTAACTCTAGATCGAAACCTATGTCTAAAACCAACCCTAAACCGATGCCTCAGCCTAACCCTGAAACGAGTTCTAACCCTAATGCTAATTCTAAAATAGCCCTAACCCTAGCCCAAGCCCTAAAACAAAATGGAGCCATACCCCTAACACTAACCCTTACCCTAGAAAAAACCCTAACACTACACCAGCACTAACCCTAGCCCTAATTTGACACCTAATCCTAACCCTATACATAACCATGACCCTGATTAATATCCAAACACTAAACCTAGCTCTAAACATCACCCTAACCTTTAACCTAAACCTAACACTAGACCTAACCCTAAACCTAACCCTAAAACTAACCCTAATAGTAACCCTAATTCTTGCAATAGCTGTAACCATAACACTAGCCCTAACCCTAATACAAAACTAGCCCTAATCCAAGGCTTAACACAATCTTTAACTCTAAACCTAACCCTAACTATAGTCCTAACCCTAGCTTTAACTCTATTTCTTACCCTAAGCCAAACCTCACCCTAATGCTCACCGTAATCTTAGCACTAATCCATAGTCTTACCGAAGCCTAACTCTATAACTCGTCCTATCCCTAGCCTTCATCCTAGATGTAACCAAATCCCAAACCCTAACCCTATCCCTGACCATTGTTCTGACCCTAACACTAATCTTAGGTCTAAATCTAAACCTAAAACTAAACCAAAACCTAACACTTGCCCTACTGGTAACCTTATATCTAAACTAACCCTAACACTAGCCTTAGACCTAAACCTACTCCTAAATCTAGCCATAACTATAGCTTTAGTCCTAAAGACAAAATAGACCTAGCCTTAACAATGACCATTAACTTAAACCAAACTCTAACCCTAAATCTAGACCTAACCCTGTTCCTAATTCTGCCTTTAACCCTAACCATTATCCTACCCGAGCACTGTCAAGGACACTAACAGTAACCCTAGTTATAAACTTAACTTTAACACTAAAAATAACCCTAAAACTACACCATAAAACTCGTCTTAATCATTACACTAGTTCTTACAATAGCCACTGCCCTAACCTATCACAAACCTAGCCCTAATCCAAGCCCTACCTTAGCTTTAACCTTAAAGATAACCCTAACAATAACACTAGCCCTATCCATAACCCTAACCCTAACCCTAGATCAAATCCTAAACATAAATCTAGCCCTAGGCATAAACCTAACACTATTTTGAATTCTAACAATTTCATTATCCTTAACCTAACATGCATCCTAAATATAACCCTCCCATTACCCTAATCCTAATCCTAAAATTCATTCAAGCCCAAACTTGAAACCTTAACCTATCCCAAACCCTAACCCAGACATTGACCCTAATAATACCCCTAGATCGAAACTTGACTGTAACCCAACACCTAACCCTTAGCCAAGATGTAGCCATAAACCTCATCCTAAAACTATCTTTAAGCATAATTCCGGAACTAAAATTAGCCCTAGCCCTAATCCTAGCCCTAATTCTAAAAACACACCTAGCCCTCATCCTAGTCCTAAAACTATCCTTAATCATAGCCCTAACTCTAGCCCTACACCTAACCCTAATTCTAAGCCTCACCCTACCTCTAAATCTACCAATAACATCATCCCTTTCCCTAAATTTAACCCTAACCCTAACCCTAACATTAACCCTAGGCTTAAACACAGAACCTAGCCCTAATCCTAGCCCTAATTTAGCTCTACCTATAACCCTATACTATCGCTAGCCCTAAGAGTAACTCTAACTCTTGCTGTAGCCCTAGCCATATCCCTTGTTCTATCCCTATCTGCTACCATAAACCTAACACTAGCCCCAATACTTGCCCTCAAGTTAGTCCCAGCCTAACCCTAACTCTGATTCTAATATTAAACCAAAGCCTAAGCCTAACACTAACACTAGCCCTAACCATAAGGATAATCATAAAACTAGCCCTAACCCTAATCCTAGCAGTAAACCAAAACCGAGCAATAGACCTTACCCTAAACCTTAACATAAACCAAACACTAACACTTCACCTAGATCTAAACCTAGCCCTAATTCGAGTATTAAGCCTCACTTTAAAAATAATCTTGATCCACTCACCCTAGTTTTATACACTGCACTAAACTCAAACCAAACACTGATATTAACAATAGCCCTAATTGACTCTTAACGCTAACCCTAAAACTAACCCTGACCCTGACTCATATCCTAACAAGAACCGTAGCTATAAATATCACCTTAACTTTAAACCTAACACTAACACTCAAACAACACCTAACCCTAACCCTAAAACTAACCCTAATGGAAACCCTAGTTCTTACATTAGCCGTTGCCCTAATCCTAGCCCTAACCCTAATGCATATCTAGCCCTAAACCGAGCCCTAAACCTAGCTTTAACTCTAACTCTAACCTTAACGTTAGCCCTAATTCTAGAATAAATCAATCCCTTACCCTAAGTGAAATCCTAAACCTAAGAGTAACCCTAGACTTATCCATAGTCCTCAGACTAACCAAAATCCTAACCCTATTAATAGTCCTAACCCTAGCCTTCATTTTAGCTCTAACCCTATCTCAAATACTAACTCTAACCCTGACACTTACTCTGATCCTAACACTAAAACTAGGTCTAAACCTAACACCAACCCTAACCCAAAACTTACCATACTCCTATCCCTAGACCTAACTCTGAACTTAACTCTCAGCCTAGCTGTAATCATACCTCAGAACCAAACCCTTACACTAAACATAATCCTAAACCTAATCCTAGTTCTGACAGTCACCTTAACCCTAACACAAACCTAATCCTAACCATAACCCTAGCCCTAACCTTAATTCTAACTGTATCCAGTACCATAAAAATAACCCTTACCATAATGCTACCCCAAGGCTTAACCCTAAACCTATCGCTTTCCCCAAAACTAGCAATTACCCTAAAGCTACTCTGAACCCTAAAGCTAACCCAATCATTATGGTAATCATAAACCTAATGCTAATTTGAGCCCTAACCTAACCTAACCTCAAACCTAAACCAAACCGTAAAAATGAGCTTGACCCTAATAATTCCCCTAGCTATAACCCTCTTACCCTACCTAATCCTTATACTATACCTAGCCATAAACTTAACTCTAATACTATTCCTAACCTTAACCCTGGACCTGATATTAAGCCTAGCCTTAATCCTATCCCTAACCCTAACACAAACCCTAACCCTTATCTAGCCCTGAACATACCCTTAATTTTATCCCTAACCCATACCTAGGCCTAAAACTAACAGTAACTCTAGCCCTAATCTTAGCCCTTATTTAGCCCTAACTCTAGCCCAAAGACTAACTCTAATTCTCACCCTAAACCTAACCCTAGTTCTAAATCTATATCTATCCCTTATTAGAACCATAATCCTAGCCCTAATCCTTAGTGTAACCCTAGACCTATTTATAGCCCTGGTCATAATCCTAGATTTAACCCAAACTGTAAATCTAACCTGAACCCTATGCCTAAACCTAAAACTAACACTAGCATTAACACTTAAACTAATCCTAAAACTATCTCTAATCCTGGCTCTAGCCCTAAAATAAACCGAGTCATAGCCATAACCCTAACCCTTAACCTAAACCAAACTCTAACCCTACACCTAGCACTAACCATATTCTAATTCTAGTCCTAACACTAACACGAAAAATAACCCTGACCCTAACACTAACCCTGGCTCTAAATATCATCATCACCGTAAACTTCAACCTAACACTACACCTAGCCCTATCCCTAACCATATAACTAGTGCTAATCATAACCCTACTTCATAGATTAGCCATAGTCTTAACACTAGCCCTAACCTAACACAAAACCTAGCCTTAATCAGAGTCCTAAACCTAGCTTTAACCCTAAACTTAAACCTAAGCCTAACCCCAAACTAGCCTTAATCCTATACATAATCCTAGCTCTAAATTTAGGTCTAAATCTATCCATTACCCTATCAGTAACCCTAATCTTAAGCTAACCCTAGGCCTAATCTTAACCCTATCCATTACACTAAACCAAACCTAAACTCTAAATCTAAACCTGTCATTACCTTAAACTGAAACCCTAACATAACCCAAACCCTAAACCTGACCCTGACCCGAAATATAACCCTTGATATAAACCTGAATCTTACCCTAAACCTAAACCTTATACTGGATCAAGCCATAAACCTAACACTAAATCTAGCCCTAACTATAACCCTAGAACTGACATTAGCCCTAGCCCTAATAATATCCCTAATTCTAACACAAACCCTAAACATTATCCTAGCCATAAACTTAGCATTAATCATAACCCTAACACTAACTCTGCCCTAACCCTAATACTAACCCTTGCCTTAGCCCTAAACCTAGCCAAAATCACATTCCTTACCCTAAATGTAACCCTAACCCTAACCCTTGTTTTCACAATTGCCCTATACCTACCTTTAGCTTTAACACTAGATTGAAAACTAAATTTAAATCTAAACCTAACTCGATGCCTATGCCTAAAACTAACCCAAACACTGATACTAACTCTAAAACTAGCTCTAACCCTAGCCGTAACTATAACCTTAGCTGTAATTTAGCCCTATCCCTAACCCTAACCCTAATCCTAGCCCTAAGAATAACTCTAAATCTCACAATGGCCCTATCACTCATTCTAATCCTCTCCCTTCCCATAAAACTAACCCTATGCCAAATCCTAGTCCTAACCCTTGCCCTATCCTTAGCCCTAGCACTAACCTTAGATAAAAACCTAATTCTTAATTTAACCCTAAACTGAAGCTAAGCCTAATTCTAAGAATAGCCTTAACCCTAATACTAATCCTAAAATTTGCCCTACCCCTAACCCTAGCCCTAAAACTAAACTGAGCTAAAGCTTTAACCCTAACCCTTATCCTAGACCAAACCCTAACCCTACACCTAGCCCTAACCCCTTCCTTGCTGGGAACCATTAGCCAAGTAGGTATGACAATTTCCTTGCCAGCGTACCCCATGTTGCTGACATGTTGCAGCGACATTGAATGTAGGTGACCTTGATCAAGGACCAAGGCAGATTAGGGTGTTCCCGGTTTTAAGATAATCCTATTTAGGGCATTCCCAGTTTAGGTTCCAGGTTTAAGGTTTAAGATTATTCCTGCTGGGAATAGGGCGTATCCTGCTGCCTGAGTTCCCCTTGAGTTCTCACGGGATTCAGACAGTATATTTTGGAGATAGAAGCCCAGTGGAGGTGGATTTTGGGCAGAGAACGTGGATTTGGGCAGAGAACGTGGATTTCCCCAGAACGTGATTGTAGACGGCTGGTGTGAGTTCGGGAATAAAGAGTTGCTGTTTGAATCTACAAGCTGTGTGGTGGCTCATGATTGTGTGCCCAGCCAGACTGCGGCATTTGTGCCCAGCCAGACTGCGGCATTTGTGCCCAGCCAGACTGTGGCACTTCCTTAATTCGAGTTTTAAGCCAAACTGTAAAGCTAACCCTGACCCTTACTCTGACTATAACACTAACCCGTGGTCTAAACATCACCCTAATCCTAACCATAAACCTAACACTAAACCTAGCCCTAAAACACTAAAATTAGCCATAATCATGACCCTAGTACTTACATTAGCCATAACCCTAACCCTAGCACTAACTTAACCCAAAGCTAGCCCTAATCATAACCATGACCCTAGCCCTGAACTGATTTCTGACTCTATACATTACCATAACCATAACCATAACCAAAACCCTAATACTAATTCGAGTCCTAAATTTAAACCTTAACCTATCCCAAACCCTAACTCAGAACTTGACCCTAATAATACCCCTAGCTCTAAACCTGACACTAACCCTAACTTAACCCTTCAAATAGTCGTACTCATAATAATAACACTAAAATTATCTTTAACTATAATTCTGGACCTGAAATTAGCCCTAGCACTAATCGTAGCCCTAACCCTAAAAAAAAGTACCATAGCCCTCATCCTACCATAAACCTAGCCTTTATCATAAAGCTAACAATAATCATAGTCCTAATCCTAATTATAATCTTCACCCTACCTCTAAACATAGCTAAAAAGCCATCCCTTACCCCAAATTTGGCCTAATTCTAAACCTAAACTCTAAACCCTACCCCTAACCCTAACCCTAGGCTTAAACTAAACACTAAATCAAGCCCTAATCCTAGCCCTAATTGAGCCCTATCTCTAAACCTAACCCTAACCCTAGACCTAAGACTAACTCGCACCCTAGCCCTATCCCCAGTTCTAACCCTATCCTTTACCATAACCCTAAACCTAGCCATAACACTTGCCCTATCCTTAGTTCTGTCCCTAGCTCTAGATCTAACTCTATATCCAAATTTAACCCTAACCCAATCACTAAGCCTAAGCCTAACACTAACACTAGCCCTAATCTAACCCTAGGACTAAAACAAAACCAAGTTTTAGCCTTAACCCTAAACCATAACTTAAACCAAACCCTAACACTACAAATAGACCTAACCCTAGCCCTAATTCAAGTCCGAACCCTAACCTTAACACCAACCCTGACCTTGACTCATATCCTAACACTCACCCTAGCTCCAAACACCACCCTCACCTTAAACTGAACCCTAAAAGAAACCCTAACCCTAATTCGAGTCCTAACACTAACCCTAACACTCCACCTGACCCTGACTCCTATCCTAATATAAAACCTAGCTAAACATATCACCCTAACCTTAAACCTAACCCTAACACTAAATCTAACACATATCCTAACCCTAAAACTAACCATAATGGTAACCCTAGTTCTTACATTAACCATTGCCCTAAACCTAGCCCTAACCCTAACACAGAACCTAACTCTAACCCTTGCCCTAAACCTAGGCCTAACCCAAAGCCTAATGCTAATCCTATCCTTTATTTAATCCTATCCTAACCCTAAACCTAGCCATAACACTAACTCGAACTCTTGCCCTAGCCCTAGTCCTAGTTCTATCCTTAGCCTTATTCCTAACCCAAGATCTAAGCCTAAGTCTAAATCTAAACCTAACTCTAAATTTAACTTTAACAATAAGCCTAAAACAAACCCTAACACTACCCATATCCATAATGCTAATCGTAAAACTGGCCCTATCCATAGCACAAGCCATAAACCAAAACCAAGCCATAGGCCTAATCCTAACCCTTAATCTAAATCAAATGCTAACACTACAAATAGCCCTAAAACTAAGTATAAAACTAACCCTGACTCTGACACTGACCGAAACACTAATCCTAGCTCTAAAAATCACCCTTACATTAATAACATTAATAACACTACATCTAGACTTAACCTAATCCTAAAACTAGCCTTAATCAAAACCCTAGTTCATACATTAGTCATTGTCCTATCCATAGCCCTAACCCTAACACAAATTTTACCCCTAATCCGAGCCCTAAACCTAGGTTTAACACTAATACTAGCCCTAACTCTAACCCTAACACTAGCCCTATTTCTAAATCTAAACCTATTACTTACACTAAGCCAAACCATAACCCAAAGGCTAATGTGAGTTCTAATCCTAATCCTTAGCCTAACTTAAACACTAACTATATTACTAGTCTTAACCCTAGCCCCCATTCTACCTCTAAACCTAACCCTGACCCTCATCTGACCCTAAGAGTAACCCTAGGTCTAAACCTGACCGTAACCCTAAACCAAATCATAACACTAGCCCTACTGGTAACCCTATACCTATACCTAAGCCTAACACAAGAACTAGATGCAAAGCTAACCCTAACTCTAGCCCTAGACTTAAACAAAACCTAGCACTAGCCCTATAATAACTCTTAATATAAAACGAATACTTACCCTACTCCCACACCTAAACCTAGTGCTATTTCTGGCTCTAACACTAACCCTAACCTTATCCCAAAAACTGACCCTGATTCTAACACTGAACCTAGCTTTAAACCTGACACTCATCCAAAACCTAGACCTAACACTACACATAGCCATAACCCTAACCCTAAAAATAGACCTAATCATAACCCTATGTCTTACAGTACCCATAGCCCTAAACCTAGGCCTAAACTAGCACAAAATCTAGCCCTAATCCTAGGCCTGAACATAGCCCTAAGCTTAACCCTAAATTTAACTCTACCCTAACCCTAACCCTAAGCCTTGCTTTAGACCTAACCCTAGCTCAAAGCCTAAACTTTACCCTTAACATAACCCAAGTCCTATCCCAAACCCTAACCCAACACTAGCCCTAATCCTAACCTTAACCATAGACCTAACCATAGCTCTAATTATATCCACTACCCTAACCCTAGCCCTAATCCTAACCATAACCCTAACCCTAAACCTAGTTCTAATTCTATCCATTACCCTAACTATAATCCTAACCATAATATTAAGCCTAGGCTTAACCCTAAGCCTATCAAATCCCTAAACCTATCCATTGCCCTAAAACTAACCTGAACACTAATCCTAAGCCTATTAATTATCCTAACCCTAACTCTAACACTAATGCTAATTCGGATCGTAAACCTAAATCTTAACCTAAACCAAACAATAAGCTGTACACTGACCCTAATAACACACATAGCACTAAACTTGACCCTTACTCTAAATCTAACCCTTACACTAGATCTAACCATAAACATAACTCAAAATATATTCCTATCTGTAACCCTAGACCTGACATTAGCCCTAGCCCTAATCGTAGCCCTAACCCTAACACGAACACTAGCTCTCATCCTAGACCAAAACCAAGCCTTAATCATAACCCTAACCCGAATTCTAACATATTCCCTATCCCTAAACCTATTTATAACCCCATTGCTTACCGTAAACCTAACCCAAACCCTAACCCTCACACTAACGCTAGCCCTAACCTTAACTCTAGGACTAACCCCAAGAATAACACTCCCACGAATTCTAAACATAATCCTAATCCTAGCTTCAAGACTACTCCGCCCTAGCCCTAGCCCTAATTCTAACCCTATCACTTACTGTAACCTTATTCCTAGCCATAGTCTAGAATAACACTAGCCCTGACCTTAAACCTTGCCCTAACCCTAGATCTAAACCTAACACTAAATCTAACCCTAATTCTAAACCTAAATATCACCCTAACACTAGTCCTTACCCTAACGCTAATCCTAAAACTAGCCCTAATCAAAGGGTTAGCCCTAAAACAAAACTGAACAATAACACTAACCCTAAACTTTTACCTAAACCAAAGCCTAACTTTACCTCTGGCCCTAAGACTAGCCCTAATTCTACTCATAATCTTAACCCTAAAACTACTTTTGAACCTGTCTCTGACATTAACACTAACCCTACCTCTAAACATCACCCTAAACCTAAAACTTACTCTAACACGCGACCTAGTCCTAACCCTAACTCTAAAATTAGTTCTAATCAAAACCCTAGATCATACAATAACGATAATCTTAAAACTAATGCTAACCAAAACCTAGCCCAAATCTGAGACCTAACCCTAGATTTCACCCTAACCCTAACCCTAACACTAGCCCTTAACCTAACCCGAACCCTAGCTCTAATTTAGCTCTAACCTTATCTTTACCCTAGCCAAACCCCAACCCTAAATCTAACCCTAGTCCTAAAACTAATCCTTAGTCTAACCCAAAATTTAACCCTATTACTAGTCCTAACCCTAGCACTCATTCTTGTTATAACCTTAAACCAAAATCTAACCCTATCGCTGACCCTTATTCTGACCCTCAATCTAAACCAAACCATAACACTAGCCCTACCCATAACCCTATAGCTAAAAGTAACCCTAATACTAGACCTAGATTAAATCTAATCCTAAATCCAGACATATCTTTAGCAATGACCAAAACAGAAACATAGCCCTAGCTCTAATGATAACCCTTAACCTAAGCCAAACACCAACCTTACCTCTAGACCTAACCAATCCTAATTCTGGCTCTTACCCTAACCCTAACCCTTATCCAAAGACAGACCCAGATACTAACAGTAATCCTAGCTATAAAACTGACGCTAACTGATACCTAAACCTACTATTAGGCCTAGCCATACTGGTAAACATAACCCTTACTTTACCATAGCACAAAAACTAGCTCTAAATCTAACAAAACACCTAGCCCTAATCCTAGGCCTAAATCTAGCCCAAAGTGTAACCCTAATCCTAACCTAAACCTATTCCTTATCCTAAGCCTAACCCTCATGCTAACCTTAAAACTCGCCTTAATCTTAACCCTAGGTAAAACCCAAAATCAAACACTAAACATAACCCTAGCCCTATCCATAAACCTAAACCTAATCCTAGCCCTAATCATAATGTTAACACTAGCCCTAATACTATTCTACAATTATCCATTACCCTAAACCGAATCTTAACCCTAATGATAAACCTAGCTCTAATCCTTATTGTAAACCTAATACTACACATAACCCTAAACCTAACCCTCAATGTAGCCTTAACCCTAGATAAAAAGCTAACCCTTACTCTGACACTAAACCTAGCCCAAACCCTAACAATAACCCTAAACCTAAAATTACCCCAACCCTAACCTGAAATCTAACCCTATCCATAACCCTAATTCTAATGACAATCTTAGCCCTAACCCTAACACTAACCTTAAACGTAAAACTATGCCTAATCCTAACCTGATATCTAACCCCATCAATTAACCTAACTCTAAAGATAACCTTAGCCCTAACCCTAACACTAACCCTAACCTTAACCATAAATCTAACCATCGACATAATCCTAAACCTAACACTCACCCTAGCTCTAACCCTACCTCAAAACATATCCTGTACCCTAAACCTAAACATAGCCCTAGCCCTAACCCTAAGCCTAACTCTAGCCCTATTTCTATCCAAAACCCTAGGCTTAACCCTAGCTCTAATGCTATTCATTATATATAACCCTAATCCAAATGCAAACCCTAGGCCTAACCCTAACCCTATCACTAACCCTAACCCTACCAATTACCCTAACTTAACCTAAATCCTAAACCTAAACCTATCCATTAACCTAAGGCTAATTGTAACCCTAATGCTAATTTGAGGTGTAATCCTAACTATTAACCTAACACAAAACTGAATCCTGACACTGACCCTAAAAATACACCTTACCCTTAACCTGGCCCTTACCCTAAACCTAATATTAGACCTAGCCATGAATCTAACCATATAACTATCCATAGCTGTAACCCTAAACCTGACATTATCACTATCTCTAAAACTTGCCCTAACCCTAACACAAAACCTAGCCCTCATCCAAACCACAAATCATGCTTCAATCCTAACACAAACTTAACCATAGGCTTATCCCTAACCCTTTTGCTAACTCTAACCCTATCAATTACCCTACACCTAACAAGAACCCTAAACTTAAACCTATCATTACCCTAACCAAAACCTAATGCTAATTCAAATCTAAACCTAAACCCTAACATAAATCAAACCTGAAACCTAATTCTAACTGTAATAATACCCCTAGCTCTAAACCTCACCCTTACCCTAAACCTAACCCTTACACTAGACCTAGCCATAAATCTAACCCTCAATCTATCCCTAATGTAAGCCTAGACCTGATACTAGCCCTAGCCCTAATTCTTGCCATAACCCTAAAACAAACACCAGCCCACATCCTAGCCCTAAACCTAGCCTTATTATTAAACCAAACCATAACGCTAGCACTAACCAAAATTCTAACCTTCAACCTAACTCTAAAACTAGCTCTAACCCCATCCCTTCCTCTAAACCTAAACCTATCCCCAAACCTAAACCTATGTCTAACACTAATACAAATGCTAGACGTAATCCAAGCCCTAATTTACCCCTAAACCCAACCTAACCCTAGCCCTAAGACTAACTCTAACTCTCACCCTAGTCATATTTCTAGTGCTAACACTATCCCTTAACATATTCCTATCACTTGTCTTTACATTAGCCCTAACCCTAGCTCTAGCCCTAATCTTATATCTAAGCCTAACTATAAATCAAACCCTAACCCTAAGCTAAACCTCTCACTAAAACAAGCTGAAATAATAATGCTAATCCTAAAACTATACTTAACCTAGCACTAGCCCTAATCAACAGCCAAGCCATAGCCCTAACCCTAACCTTTAACATAAACCAAACCCTAAACCTACACCTAGCCCTAAAACCTAAGTCTAATTTGAGTCCTATACCTAACCCTAAAACAAACCCTGACCCTGACTCTGACCCTAACACTAACCCTGGCTCTGAACATCACTCAAAACCTGTACCTAAACCTAACCCTACACCTAGCCCTAACCCTAACCCTAAAACAAGTTCTACTCGTAACCTTAGTTCTTACATTAGCTGAAGCCCAAAATCTAGCCCTAATCTAACCCAAAACCTATCCCTAATTGGAGCCCTAACACTAACTTTAACTCTAACCAAAAACCTAATTCTAGCTCTAACACTTACTCTAATCCTAACCATAAACCTAACCCTTTCCATTACCCAAAACCTAACCCTAATCCTAGCCTTAATCCTAACAATAAACCTAGCCCTAACCCCATCTGAAACCCTATCCATTACCCTAATCCTAATCCTAACCCTAGGATAAACCTGAACTTATTCCTAATCCTAAACCTGTACATTACCATAAAACTAACCTGAACCCTAAACCTACACATATCCATAAATTTAATCTTAACACTAAGAAGCTTAACCCTAAAACTATCTCTAACCATATCCTAGACCTGACATTAGCCCTAGCACTAATGAAGCCCTAAGACTAGAACAAACTCTAGCCCGAATCCTAGTGCTAAACGTAGCCTTAATCCTAAACCTAACCCTAACTAACCATAGAACTAAACTTAATTTTAAACCTTGCCCTAGTTCTAAAGCTAGCCATAACATCATATCTGTCTATAATCATAAACATAATCCTAGCCATAAACCTAGGGTCAGCCTTAATACTAACCTTAGCTCTAATCCTAGCCCTAATTAAGCCATAATTCTAACCCTATATCTAAAACTAACACTAAGACTAATTCTAACTCTCACCCTAGCACTAGCCCTAGTTCTTACACTATCCCTTATGATAATTCAAACCCTAGAACTAATCCTAGCCCTAACCTTCACTGTAGTCCTAAACCTAGATCTAACCCTATATCTAAATATAAACCTAAACCTACGCCTAAACCACACCCTAACACTAGCTCTAACCCTAATACTAATTTGAAAATTAGCCCTAACCCTAGCCCTAGCCCTCAAGCAAAACAGAGCCATAGCAGTGACTCTAAACTTTAACCTAAACCAAAACCTAACCCTACACCTAGTCCTAACCCTAGACCTAACATTAAGACCTAACCCTAACTCTAGAACTAATACTAACACTGACTACGACCTTAAAACTAACCCTAGTTCTACACATCACCCTATCCCTAAACCTAATCCTAACACTAGACCTCACCCTAGACCTAACCCTAAAACTAGCCCTAATCATAATGCCAGTTCTTAAATTAGCCATAGCCCTAAACCTAACACAAAACCTAAACCTAATTCAAGCTTAAACCTAACTTTAACCCTAACCCTAACCCTGGCCCTAACCCTAGCCTTATCCGTAGTCCTAATCCTAGTTCTAACCCTATGTCTTACACTTAGTCAAACCTTTACCCTATAGCTAACCTAGTCCTAACCCTAATTCTATGCCTACCCCAAACCTTAACTCCATCCCTTGTACTAACCTTAGCCCTCATTCTAGCTCTAAACTTAACCCAAACACTAACCCTGACCCTTATTCTGACCCTAACACTAAACCTAGGTTTAAACCTGACCCTAAATTTTATCCAAAACATAACACTAGCCTTACCAGTAACCCTAACCCTAAACTTAACACTAACACTAGCAATAGACCTAAACATAATCCTAAATGTAGCCATAACCCTAGCCTTAGCCCTAACAATATTCCTTAACCAAACCAAACACTCACTCTATCCATAGACCTACCCTAGTCCTCATTCTGGACTAACACTAAATCTAAACCTAACCTGAACCCTGAAACTTACCCTAACAAAAACCCTAATTCTAAACATTATTCTAACCCAAAAACTAAACCTAACACTACACGAACTCTAAATCTAGCCATAAACATAACTGTAGCGCTTACATTACCCATATACCTAACACAAGCCCTAAACCTCACACAAAACCTAGCCATAATTACAGCCTAAACCTAACCCTAAGCATAACACTAACCCTAAAACTAGCCCTAACCCTAAACCTAACCCTAATCCTTGTTCTAGCACTAACTCTAGCTCAAACCTTAAACCTTACCCTAGATATAACCCTAGCCAAATCTCTAATCCTCACTAACTCTAGCCCTAATCCTAACTGTAAACATAGCCCAAAGCCTAGCTCTAACTCTATCCATTACACTAACCATAACCGTAAAACTAATGCTAACTCTACCCCTAAACCTAACCCTATCCCTACCCTAGCCCTGACCTTAACCCTAACCCTCACCTTAGCCCTAAACCTAGCTCAATCCCTAACCATTACACTTAAACTAACCCTAACACTAACCCAAGGCCAAACCATAGCCCTAACCCAAGCCCTAATCCTAACCTTAACCCTAGCACAAACCCTAGCTCGGACCCTACCCATTACCCTAACCCTAAACTTAACCCTAATGATAACACTAGACCTAAAGGTAAATGTACCCTAACCCCAAACTGAAAACTAATCCTAGAGCTAATAGTGAACCTAAACCCTAACACTAAATCTAAGTTAGCTCAAATCCTAAACCTAATTCTAAACCTAAACCTAAAGCTAACATAAACATAAACCTATCTTTAACCTGACATCTAAACAAATTACCCTTATCCTAAAGATAACCCTCGCCCTAACTGTAACACTAACCCTGACCATAAACCTAGACCAAACTCTAAATAAACCTTAGCCATAGCAAAAATCCTAGCTCAAACCCTAAATCTAATCCTAACTGTAACCCTCTCCCTAACCCTGACCCTAACCCTAATTCTAGCCCTATTTTAACCATGATCGTAGCCCTACCCTAGGTCTAAGCTTATAAATTACCCTAATGATAACCATAACCCTAATGCTAACCCTAAGACTAATCCTCAAACTATCACTATCTTAAACCTAACCTGAACCCTAAACCTAACACTATCCATTACCCTAACCCTAATTCTAACCTTAATGCTAATTTGAGGCTTAAACCTAAACTTTAACCTAACCCAAACCCGAAGCCTGACCCTGACCCTAATAATACCCCAGCTCTTATTCTGACCCTTTCCCTAAACTTAACACTTTAATTTGACCTAGCTATAAACGTGACCCTAAAAATATCACTTAATATAAATCTTGACCTGACATTAGTTCTAGCCCTAAATCTTGACCTATACCTAACACAAAACCTAGCCCAATCCTTGAATCTAGCCTTATCCTAAACCTAACCATAACCCTAGCCCCAACCCTAAAGCTAATCATAAAACTAGCTCTAACCCTAACCATAACACTAAAACAAAATCGAGAAACAGGCCTAACACTAACCTTAACTTAAAACAATTGCAAGCACTACACCTAGATCTAACCCTAGCCCTAATTTGAGTCCTAATCATAACCTTAAAAATAACTCTGAACCTGAATTATATTCTAACACTCATCCTAGCTCTAAACACCACCCTAAATATAAACTGAACCCTAACAGTAACCCTATCCCTAATTCGGGTTCTAACCCTAACCCTAAAACTAACCCTGACTTGACTGATATTCTAACACTAAGCCTAGCTATAAATATCACGCGAATCTTAAACCTAAACCTAACACTAGACCTATCCCTACCTCTAACCCTAATTGTAACCCTAGTTCTTATACTAGCCATTGCCCTAACCCTAGCCTTAAACCTCACACAAAAACAGGTCCTAATCTGAGCCCTAAACCTAGCTTTAACCCTAACCATAAACCTAACCCTAGCCCTAACACTATACCTTACCCTGAGCAAAACCTTAAACCGGATGGTAACCCTAGACCTATCCTTAATCCTTAGGCTAACCAAATCCTAACCATAGTAATAGCCCTAACCCTAGATCTCATTCTAGCTCTAATACTATCACAAACCCTAACCCCAACACTGACCCTTATTCTGAACATAACATATATCCTAGGGCTATCCTGACCCTAACCCTAAAACAAACCCTATCACTAGCCCAACTTGTAACCTTATGCCTAAACCTAACCCTACCACTATCTATAGACCTAAACCTAATCCTAAATCTAGCCTGAACTCTAGCTCTGGACCTAAACAAAATCCTAGCCCTAGCCCTAATGAAAACCTTTACCTCACCCAAACACTAACTCAAACCCTAGACTTAAACCTAGTCCTAATTCTGGCTGTAACCCTAACTTTACCTCTAACCCAAACACTGACCCTGCCATTAACACGAAACCTACCTCCAAACCTGAAACTAACCAACACCTAAACCTAATTCTAGACCCAGCCATAACCCTAACCCTAAAACTAGCCCTAATCATAAGCAGTAAACCTAGCTCTAAAACTAACCATTACCCTAACCCTAAACCTAAACTTATTGACAATCCTGGTGAGAACACTTATGTTAAACCTAACCCTAACTGGAAAACTAACCAGAGACATAACCCTAAAATTAACATTCAGCATAGTCCTAACTCTAGATCAAAACATAAACCTAACCATAATCCTAAACATAACCATAGCTCTAATCTTAAAACTATCACTAATTCTAAATCTAAACCAAATCTAAACCTAAACTAACACTATCTGTTACCTTAACCCTAACCCTAATAAGAATGATAACCCTAGCCCTAACTCTAACCCTAATCTTAAACCTACTATTATCTTATCCCTAATCCTAACCCTAAACCTAGCCCTAATCTTAGCTCAAAACCTAAACTTTATGCTAAACATAACACTAACCCTAACCTAACTCTAAATTTAACACTAACTCTAACACTAACTCAAGGCATATTCCTAACCATAACTCTAGTTCTAATCTAACCTCTACCCTATAAATTACCCTACCCATAATCCTTACCCTAATGCTAACCCTAAGCCTAAACTAACCCTATCACTAACACTAACCGTATCAATTACCCTAAACCAAACCTGAACCTTAAAACAAACCCTATCTATACCCTAACCCTAACCTTAATGCTAATTTGAGCCATAAACCTAAATCCTTAACTAAGCCAAATACTTATCCTAATAATTCCCCGAGCTCTAAACCTGACCCTTACCCGAAACCTAACCCTTCACTAGTCGTAGCCATAATCCTAACCCTAAAACTATCATTAACCATAACCTGAGACCTGATATTAGCCCTAGCACAAATCCTAGGTCTGAATATAAAATAAACACTAGCCCTCATCCTAGCCCTAAACCTTGCCTTAATCATAACCCTAAACTCAACCCGAACCCTAACTGTAACTCTAACCCTCACCATACATCTAAACCTAGCTATAACATCATTCTTTATCCTAAACTTAAACCTAACCCTATTCTTATCGCTAGGCCTAAGCTGAACACTAACCCTAGCCCTAATTACCCCTATGCAATCCCCTAAATCTAATTTTAGCCCTATAACTAACTCTAAATCTCACACTAGCCCTATCCCTAGATCTAACCCTATCCCTTAACATAAGTCTAACTCTGGCCCTAACCCTAGCCCTATCATTAATTCTAGCCTAATCATAGATCTAAACCCAACTATAAATATAACCTTAACCCTAAATCTAAGCCTAAAACTAACACTAGCCCTAACCCTAATACTAATTGTAAAACTAGCCCTAACTCTAATCCTAGACTAAAACAAAACCGAGCAACAGACCTAACCCTAAACCGTAACTTAAACCAAACCTGAAAATACTATAAGAACTAATCCTAGCCCTAATTGAGTCCTAACCATAACCTTAAAACTAACACTGACCCTGATTCATATCCTAACATTCACCCTAGCTCTAAAAATGATGTTAATATTAAACCAAACCCTAACAGTAAACCTAGCCCTAATTCGAGTCTTAATTCAAACCCTAAAGCTAACCCTGACCCTAACTCTTATTCTAAAAATAACTCTAGCTCTAAATATCACCCTAACCGTAAATCTAACACTAAAACTAGAACTACCCCTAACCTTGACTCTAAAGCTAACACAAATTGTAACCCTGGTTCTTACTTTAGCTGTTGCCCTAACCCTAGCCCTAACACTAACACAAAAAATAGCCCTAATTGGAGCCCTAAACCTAGCTTTAACACTAAAACTAACCCTACTCCTACCCCTAAAATTAGGTTTAACCCTATCCCTAAACCTAAGAAAAACGCTAACACTAATGGTAACACTAGACCTATCCCTAATCCTCAGGGTAATGAAAACTCTTGCCATATTAATAGTCTTAACCCTAGCCCTCATTCTAGCTCAAAACTTATCCCAAACCTAACTCGAAACTGAACACTGACCCTGCCTTTAACACTAAATCTATCTCTAAACCTTACCCTAACCAAAAACCTAAACCTAACACTAGACATAGCCATAACCCTAACCCTACAACTAGCCCTAATCATAATCCTAGCTCTTACATTAACCATAGCTCTAACTCTATGCTTTAAACTAACACAAAACCTAGAGTTAATTCTAGGCCTAAACCTAGCTCTAAGCAAAACCCCAACCCTAACCGTAGCCCTAACCCTAAACTTAACCCTAGCCCTTTACCTAGCTCAAAAACTACACCTTACCTAATCCTATCCCTAACAGTATTGATAACCCTAGACTTAACCCTAAACGTAACCCTAACCCTAACCAGAAAACTAACAATGGACCTAACCCTAAAAGTAACACTCTCCATGGCACTAACCCTAGCTCAAAAACTAACCCATACCATAAACCTAAACATAACCGTAGCCTTAACATTAATCTTAAAACTAAATCTAACCATAAACCTAAATGTAAACCTACATCTAACCATATCCATTACCGTAATCCTTATACAAAACCTATTGTTAACCCCAGCCCTAAGTTTAACTCT